>NC_042302.1:1223407-1448553 GCF_901000725.2 Takifugu rubripes | reverse complement strand
TTCACTGTGAATGATAAACAGGCTTGACTGAAGCCACTCTGTTATGGTCAGGACTGGCTGTCACCAGAAGGAAATGGTAAAGTCTGAACAGAAGACAACACAGTTGCTGCCATGTTGCTCACATCAGTGTGACAAATGACTTGTTTGCAGACAGGAACTACATGAGATAATGTACAAGTGCACTGTTAACCAACCAACCACCAACCAACCAACCAACCAACCAACCCCAACCAACCAACCAACCAGCCAACCAACCAACCAGCCAACCAACCAACCAGCCAACCAAACCAACCAAACCAACCAACCAACCAACCCAACCAACAGTTTCCCAAATCAACAATTACACAGAAAACTGAAGCCCAAATGGTTCTGCACATGTTTGGAGACACTGCATTCTTTAGCTATTTTTGCCCAGCAGATGATCACATGCAATAACACAGGACCCATTATTATTATTATTATATTATTTATTATTATTAGTAGTAGTAGTAGTAGTAGTAGTAGTAGTAGTAGTAGTAGTACTTGTGTATAAGAACTATTAAATCATTTTGAGATGGGACTTCTTTGAAAGCCATAATCCCTGGAGATCTCCTGTTGAGATCAGTGGAGCCTCCACAAATATCCCAGTGTGCACCAGTTCATGGTAATTAAACCACATGCTGGTCTTCTGTCAGCTGACCTTTAAGATTGTCACTTGGCACATGACCACTTCATTCAAATCTGTGAATTTCCTCTGTGGAAGTCCTGTTTTAAAGAAGAAAAACCTTAAAATTGATAGGATACAATCTTACAGAATCTTATTTTGAAATATCAAATTCAAGGGTCATGTAAATGCCACCATTTTAAATCACTTGTGGGAGAAAATGTTATACATTATATAAAGGCTAATATAATAAGTATTTTTAAAACAGTTTTTTTGTAAATCTGAGAGCTCAGAGTAACTGATGAACACACACACACACACACACACTCACACACTCACACTTTAAAGCAGATGTGGGTCATATATATAGCACATTCTATAGTTTGCTGATATCTTCTAGCTGCTGGCAACTCATGGGAAAAAAGCAAAGCAGATCACGTCTCAGATCTTTCTGACAAAGGATTTCTTACAGGTTGAGAAATAATCAATGTAGACTAGTGTTGCATGATGGGATGTCGTGTCTTTGTTGCTTCTGTAAGTAAAAACCAACCACAGACTCGCTTTAATCTATTTCATTGCACCACTAAAATGTTTTTTTTATTTTGTTTCCTCTAATGTGGGATCTCCTCTAAAATAATATAGCAAACCAGCACAAAGCCAGTTTGCTAATTAGATCCCCATCCACTGAATGTCTAATCTAATCAGACCTTAGCAACTGTTACCAAGCAAGGCACTCATATTGTGAGAGTTTGATTAGGAGCTCAGCACAAATGCGGCTTAAAATAACATCACATTTCGGCCAAGGTCCTCGTCAAACCACTCCATATTCTAAACAGGAAAGATGTCACCCCACCTTCCCGACCGCCCTGATTGATGCTGGGATACAGATCACAGCCAAGAGAAACACATAAACCCAAACACATGAAACTCTGAGGGCTAACGGGTCTGACGTATAATTGTCCCCTCCTTCGTTGTCTAATATCAAGGATTAAAGACGCGACCTGTGTTTGATTGCATGTTAATGAGAGCGCTTGGTTGTAATTCTACATTATGTCCCAACCTTTTACCCTGTTTTTTTCTGTCTTTTGACTTAACTTCAGTAACTTCAACCCTAACAGTTTACGTGACAAACACTTGATGTGTGTCCACTCCAAAAATATTTCTTTATGTTTTAACCATCTTTTTTTTACAAGCACGTTGCTACGTCCCTGTACGACACTCCACTTTCCTGTACTTTTCCATGACTAATGGTTTCTATGGTAACATCGGGGAGGAGGATGAGGCTTGGGCTTGACAGAGCATTGTCAGGCAGACAGCACAGGGGTGGCTGAGGACCTCACGGGGAACGAGAACACCCACGGGGAGGAGAAGGCAGCAAAAACAGTGGCAGAGTGGCGGAAGAGTTCAGCAGAAACAATATCTGGCATGACTGACTCAGTGATTCAGGCTTCTTTTCTCCTCTAACTATTCCTAGTTATGTAATATCAGCTATATGTGGTTAGTTATTGATTTGAGGAAAGATAGAGAATACAATCCACTCACCTTTTTTCACACTCAGTTCTGTTTTAGTGATTACAGAGTGTAGATCAGATGCTCTTTGTATCCACAAAGCAGCCTTGGTTATTCAGCATTATCAAAGCAATTTGGATTATACTTCATACACGGACCAATCAATAGCTGATCAAACATTAATAATGTCCTTTATATGGAGGAACAACATGATTTATGCAGAACTAAGTAACTGCCAGATTTTCAGTAGTTTCAGATTTATTTATTTCTGTGTTCCTCTTAGCTAGTTCGCTCGATTATCACTGCCTTTCATCGCAGAGGTCCTGTTAGGCGTTTATAGGATTCTGATGGCATTTTTTTTGTTTTTTTACGAGCTAGGGTTAGGGTTAGGGTTATTTAAGGTCATTTAAGGTCACTAGCAAATGATTAGAGAAAAAGCTCCTCTTTGTTTTGCTGATGTATTATATAGGGGCACCTCTTACTACAAGACTTCACAAAGGGTGTGACCTGATACCAAAGCTACAAAGCTATGATACTCACCTAAATTTTTCTGGTTGTATGTTTTCTTGACTTGTGTAAATACAGGTGTTCACAAACACACCTGGTCCTTTGCACCTACTTCCATCCCCCTTCCTTAAAGAACTTCAACATGAGCAGGAAGCGATGGCAGCATGTGATGAGTGAGCCATTGGGCAGTTGTCAGAGAGGAGATCTGAATCTCGTGCGATTAGATCATAGAGCGATCACACACACACACACACACACACACACACACACACACACACACACACATAGCTTTGATACACTGAGAAGAAAGGCAGCAGAAGGCAGTCATGGCCATTTCCTCTGTAGCTGAGTGGGCTAATTGGGAAGTATGGCAGTTAATCTGCTGCACAGCTCTGGTTGCTCTCTGCACATGCAGTCTGGCCTGTGTGTGTGTGTGTGTGTGTGTGTGTGTGTGTGTGTGTGTGTGTATGTGTGTGTAATTCTTTGTATTTTCACTCCAGCTGCGTCTGTCCATCATAACCATCCAGACATCCATGCTGACTGCAGAGCTTTGTGTGGCTGCAGGTAGGGAGGGTTTGTGTGTGTGTGGGCGGACATGAGAGGGGAGGGGGGGCACATCTAAAAGAATCCATTTACAGCCTGAGCATTTGTGTGAGAAAATATCCCCGAGCTGGGGCACTAAAATTCCGGGTAAGACACTCTGCTGACAGTCCTACATACTGTCAGATAGGTCACAAATAAGAGGTCACTTCCCAAACCTGTGGACAAACAGCAAACATCTGTTTTATAGTCTCCGTTGGACGGATCTTGTTAAAGATCCATCATTGAGTCACTGTTATTTGCACATTGTTCAACAGAGACTTTTGCAGCAAGAAAAATATCCTGAGACATCAGAGTGACGCTGAACAGGTTGTGATAGAGTCATACCTGCTGTCCAATCACTGGTCACTACTTCTGTCACATGTGACTCACAATGCACCTTTTCGGAATAGAGCCACAGCATCAAACTGGGCTGTGGTTGGTTTGCTTTTTCAACAGTTTCTATCATAATTCATGTTATTATGTAACAAATGTAGAAGAACCAGCCAAATGCTACCAAGGAATTTGTAGAGACACACTGGTTTGGGCTTTGCAGGGTTCACAAAGTAAACGCATGTTCGTACTGACACAAGTATAAACGCTTCGTACAGCAAAAATTAGGATAGGACAAGGATCGTTATGCTGTATCAAAAATGCTATGATGATGTAAGTTTTAAATTAGTAATTGTTATTTTTATTTACATTATGGGACAGCAACTTATTATAATCTCTAGTGTCTTAATGTGCGGTCCAAGTGGACAAATATGTGCTGCTCAAACCTTTTTAATCATTCCAGTCCATGTAAAGACAGGTCCGCTACACCAGCGGTCCCCAACCTTTTATCACTGCGGACTAGTCAGCGCTTGACAATTTTACTGCGGCCCGGGGGGGTTGAACTGCCGGATAAGTGTGCCCACAAAGACTCACAAGCACTACTCTCTCCTACTCGCTAGGATAATGTTTAAACATCCCTTCAAAGTAAGCTATAAATAAGCTACAAAGACGAATATAAAGAACATTTTATTTTCATGAAAATTTTAACTCACCATAGCAACAATCAATGGGATCCCTGCACTTGTTTCTCTGCAACGAGACGGTCCCATCTGGGAGTGATGGGAGACAATGACACCTGAAGTGTGTTGCGTATGCCCAGTCTACTCCATTGTTTTTGTTTTAGTTGCTGTCACCGCAGAAAATCCCGCTTCACACAGATAGAATGTCGGAAATGGCAACCGGGTTTTCAGTGCTGTGGTGGCGATTTCAGGGTATTCTGCTATGACTTTAATCCAGAATACTGGAGCACCAGGTACGATGCTCTCAGTGCATTCACAAGGTGGCCCTTCTTCTGCCCATCGTGTTCCTGTTTTTTTTCTTTCAAAATACTCCAGGGGCTGGTCTTTTAAACTAGGGTGCTGGGTCTCCAAGTGGCGAAGTAGTTTTGAAAACTTCATTGCCTCATTAGCAAGCCGGCCGGCGCAAATTACGCAGAGTGGGCTTGGTATGCGGGAATCACCTACTGGGTTAAATCCATATTTTCAGTAGAACTCATGAAATTGTCTGTTAAAAGCTTTCTTTTCTTGGAAGAGGGCTCTTCTCCCGTCTCTTGATTGGGGCTTTTCTTTTTCGCAATTTTTTAAAAAGACGCCTGTTTCTTACTCATTTTGCTCGCTTGTGGTTCAATTGTGGCGCTTAAGACGTAACTAAGAGAATCTGGTCATTTCCCAAAATGTTTTTCAAAATAAAAGATCATTCAGACTCAGCTAATGCATAAAATATTTAATTATTTCTTGTGCGGCCCGGTACCAAGTGATCCACGGACCGTACCGGTCCGCGGCCCGGTGATTGGGGACCACTGCGCTACACCACTGTGACCCCCCCCCCCCCCCCCCCCCCCACCAAGTGAAGTTGAAGTTAGGTAGTAAAACCAGAATACGAATTTCTGAAGACAGAAGGCAGCTGTTTATAAATGGAAGCCTGCTTTGATGCCGACCACTGTCTTCACTGTAGGTTAACTTTAGTCACAAGCTTCAGATGAGGCAACTAAAGAAGTGAAATCCAAGCCAAACTGGCCCACACAGCAGAGCACGCAGAAGACCGATGTGTCAGGCGTGACCGTGAAGAATGAGACGACAGCACAAAACCTTTTTCATGAGACAACTGTCCCAAAAATTTGCAGGATGACTATACGGTAAAAGGAAGTGCTGATGGCACTACACGACCATAATGAAAGCACACACTGAATCACCCCATCAGTCATCAAATGTTCCTTTTCGATCAGGAAGTATGAAGGCCAGCAGTTGCTTTATCGCCCACATTCATTTCTTATCAGAATCAGAGCAGCAATAAAAGAGCAATTTTGACTGTGGCAAAATTACAGGTGAGATGGTGACTTATGAGGACGTGTTACTGCCCTGAGGCAGGTTTGGGGATGACTGCAAGGAGAAGGTGGGAGTTATTCTTTCCCCCAGGAAAAGAGGTGGGGGTGAGGGGAAGCTGTATTTCCTGCTCAGGGTCAAAGGGCGTCTTCAGAGAATGATGTGACAGCAACAGATGGTGCTGGAAGTGTGTAAGTGCATTTATGATGCGCTGAAACGGGCGCTCACCAGCTGCACATTGAAACTGAAATGGTGACCAAATTTAAAGGGAAGAATCCTTGTTCATCCTTCCATCATGAATATACTGGATATTTTCAAAAAGTCTTAATAATTATGGAGATAAGTAACATGTTTGTTTGTGTGGCACCGATTTAACATGTTGAGAAACTCAGGTTTCAAGACTGCGAGGTGCTAATTTATGAGAGTAATTCCCACAATACATCTGCCTGACTCCATCACAAGCAGAGCTCAGGTATCAGTCAGGTTTTGGCCCATTTTTATAACACTGAGCAACTTTGAAATAAAAAAATAAAAAATAACCAAAAAGATCAGGCGAACATGACAAGAACTAAATATAAGCAATAATATTTGGTGATTTTACTTTGGTCCCATGTAATAGCTTTCAATGCTAGGATTGATTTTCTGATCCCAGATCACTGATACATCACCCAGTCTCATCATATATTTGACTTACTGTACATTTATTGTTCAGGCCAGTCACAACAAAGGAACTCAGTGTTTAAATGGGAAGTATTCAGCAGTTCCTTCAAATGCCTACGGGCCCATTATTTGCTTATTTTGTGGAAATACCGTACACAGAAGGAAACCTATAAATGCAACATCCAGGTTTATGTTCAGCATATGTAATAATCCATGCAATTCTTATTAAGTTCAAGGGTTTTTTGGGGCTAGCTTTGCTAGCTTTAAAAGAATTCTGTCCCTATTTTGTCATGATTTTGGGTTAGGGTTCAGGACACATCTGCCAATAGCTGCCATCACTCCATTTACCCTTTGTGGTTCTCCAATAGGCTGTTTGATTCCTAAATTTGTGTAGACATTAGAGTTTCTCTTGGGGCAAAGGCATCAAACAAGGGCCGCCGTTGTTTAAACTGCGCAATATGGCTTTTATTCACAAGTGCTGAAGGTCAATAGAACACAGCTCTTGTCTACTCTGCTTTTTTACAGGGCTAAACCATCCTTTCCTCTCCGATACAATCAAGGATTATAAATAACTAGAAACAGAAACCGATCCCAGAGTAAAACTTCCAGTCAGAGTTTAATTACAGAAAGGAAGGGCATCTAATTGAGTAGGCAAGATATCAAAATAGGGTAGGAGAGTATTAAAGAAAAGATTCAGCTGGTTGATCTGCTGCAGTTTTAATGACCCTAATTTGTCATTTGTACAAGTAATAAACCAAAGATATTCACACCAACATATAGAGCTATATGACTTGATAATGCCTTTTAAATAACTGCCTTCACTGCAGGTTGAACAGAAATATTGGAAACCCTCTGGTTTGCACACATTAGCATATGTGTTAGCATGTAGCACAAACCTCAATTCTATATGTCAAATATGGTTTCAGTCATTTTAGGTAGTTCTCAACATGCTGATGCATGTCCAGGCTTTCTTTTATTTGATCCAATGGCAGATTATGCCTGCTGTCAGGGATGAGGCTTGAATTCTAAGTGTATGGTAGCCATGGTTATTTATAACACAGGTTACCAGGGCTTGTACCTCATGCAGTGGGAAAACCTTGCATTTTCTTATTTTATATTTGCACCTGGAAATATGAATAAAGGAAAATTTGTCTTATCTTATTGATTTTTTTTGTATTTAAAGGAGTGACCTTGACATAATGTAAACAGATGATGAAGACTGTGATATATTATAGCATTAATATTAACATATTCACTAATATTCAGATTCAGATTCAGATTCAGATCCTTTATTGTCCCACACGGGGAAATTTACAGTGCAACAACAGCAACAAGAGCACTCAGAGAAAAATAAGATAAAATCAAATAGAACAGGATTTGGAATAAACAAAGAGGATGTATATTTACAATAATCCAGATAAATGGATACTCGGCGTCTGTGTACCTGTACATAGTACAGAGGGTGAATACAATACATATCAGAATATATAATATTCAGATTGTGTTAGCGGGTGTTATGTTTATTGTGCAGTCTGACAGCAGCCGGCAGGAAAGATCTGCGATACCTCTCCTTCACACAGCGAGGGTGGAGCAGCCGCTCACTGAAGGAGCTGCCCAGTGCTGTCATATAATATCGCTATAATGTTTGTTGTTGTTTTCTTGACCACTATATTGGAACTGATCCCAGCTACATATGGGTGAAGGCAGGGTACTCTACTGAATGAGTCACCAGCTCATCCAGGGCCCAATGTAGGCATGTGGGTGGTCGGTACCTTGCTTTGCCTTTCTTCAACGCTGAGGCGCCCTCTTCGGAAGGTGTTCACACTGTGTGAAAAGCAAGTCAATAAAAACAATTAAACTATTGACCTGGGTTATACATCTTAATTAAGGATTACATGGAAAGGAATGAACTGTGTGAAAAATATCCCTGTAGCTTTTAATCAAACAAAACTATCTTATGTAATTGTTTGATTTCACTTAGCTAATTCAGCGTCGGAAGCTATCAAATTTTAGGCACGACAGCGTTATTGCTAATAAATGCTTTACTGTAAGTGTTGAATTTAAATCTAAATTTAACTATCATTTTAAATAGTCTGCACTTGTGATTACAGAACATAGAAGGAAAACCGGCTAAATTAATCTGCGCTGACATTTGTGAATCTGGCAGTAAGTGATCCAGTACCAACACTTGTGCTCTATCTACAGTATTCCATCACTTCTGAAGCCTGGGTCTTTGTCTCTCAACCCTCACTGCTGGCCCATAATTTCTCTGACAAATGAGGGTTTAACCAAATGGTTCTGAGTATATGAAAAAAGGAAACTTAGTTTATTAAGTATCATTGTAAGTATCAATGATAGGAAAAACACAAATGATTCACAATAGTAATACAAAGTCCAACATTTTAAGGAGTTTGACTGGAATTTCTGGCATGCAGTCTGGCCATCTAATGATGATCTAATGATAATATTGATTGGTTTATATCCCCATCCTCAGAAAAATCTCTCTTCCTCTCATCTAAATACAGTTAAGCTTTCGTAAAAAAAAAATGCGTTGCCTATTTATGAATTTGTTACATTTCTCTGTAGGTTTCTCCTGCAGATATGCTGCAGATTCCTTTCCTGAAAGCCTGAACAGGACATTATCACAACAATTCACACAAAATACCCAGATGTCTGAGACCACTCTGACCTGCTGACATCATCACTCTTCCTGCCCCTGCATATTAGCAACAGGCAACACAGCTTTAGTATTTCTGCAAAATGCTCACTCCATCCATGATTCTCTTCCTGATTTCAAGATTTTTTTCCTCTTACTGACTTGCTTTAACAGCACACATGTTCATGGCCCAACTTAATGCTAAGGGGAAACATTGGGCCCGATTCACCAATATGTTCTTACGAATCTTCTTAGATTCTTTCTTAAGTTGTCCTTAAGAAGTTTTTTAAGAAAACCCTACGTCGGATTCATCAACGCGTTCGTAAGCCCCAGAATTGTTCGCAGCTGTGTTCTTAGATTGATGAATGCCATCTGTTCGTAAATTGAAAGCGCGTGCCAGGTGAGTCTAATTAACATATGATTAGCATAAATCACCGCCCACCAATGCCCATAAAAGGAACTGCAGCAGGACCCTGTAGACAGAGCCAAAAGCAGCCAAATGCCCAAAGCGAAATGCCCAAAGCTTGCCTCTCCACGCCTGATTTCTGACGCCGTGTTGAACAATCAAGAAAGGATGGCTAACACGCTTGATAAAATTGCCTCAACCTTGATGACTATAGCCAACACGCTTAAAGAAATCAACGAGAATGTAAAAAGAAGAATGTAAAAAAAATAAACGTGTAAAAGCTGTGCTCGGATTGTGACAATAATGCATTTTATTCACAAACGGGCAATTAATCGCGCTCGAACGTGAACCGCGTGCCTGCAGTCTGGCCCCATCATTGCGTCAGGACGCACATCCTCACGGGGTTGTGGCTCTGTGTCCAAACACATCCGGCCCCTTTGCCGATGGTGCGTTCAATGGTGGAGCGACTGCGCGCATGCATCTGATTGAATAAAACTCCTGTGGAGTCTGAGGGTTTGTCAGTGGTGTCAACAACCAGGGAGCCAGGGCATATCCTCGATCCCCTAATAAAATAAATCAAGATAAAATCAAATAAAAAGACAGTTTTGGCATGGTTTCCAATTTGGTTGATTAATGTTAAGTCATTGGCACATTTACATAATTTTAAAATTCTCCGTAAATCACCAAAAATAGAAAATAAATAAATAAATAAATATGACAGAATTATCATTGTAATATTGAATTTTATTGAACTGCACAAGAGAAGAAAACACAACCATGCCAACATGTCGGCACTGAAATGTGCGTAAGAGTACTCCTGAGTGTTCGTAGGATTTGTTCTTACATACGCATAAATCCAGGATAAGAAGAAATTGGTGAATGCCACAATCTTCGTAAAATGTTCGTAAGTGGGACTTAAGAACAAATTTGTTCGTAAGAACGTTTCCTGAATCCGGCCCATAGTTATTAGACTAGTTAGTCTACTTGGTGAGGAGGAGAGGAGACCATGACCCAGTGGGGTGACAGAGGCCTGTCAGGTGATCATGTTTCTGGACCCCGGCAGCCTCGGCCTATAGCAGCCTAGCTAAGATGCTAACCTAATAATTAGATGACCTCCTAAGTATGATAATTTGTCTGTCTAGGATAGTGTGGTGAAGCTCTTGGGAAGGGTCGGTACAACGACACACAGGTTCATGCAATGGGTGAAGCTATCACAGAAGCCATCAGCATGGGAATCTACAGCAGCAGGGGAGCCCACCCCACCATCCAGGTGGTCACCTCCATGATGGCTGGAGAGCAGCAGCCAAGAACCTCAGCAGCTGGGGACCCACCAAGATTCTGCAAGAGCACAGGACCGACCACCCCAAGGCCACCCCAAGGCCAGAGATCCCCCTTGTCTCAAAGGGAATAAGAAAACTCTTCCCAATGAAGCTGACATTGCCAAGGGAGGACCACTTGGAGGAAGCTCACAAGAAAAAGAGGACAAGGTACAAAAACTGGTCATCAACTGCCAGAAGCACAACTGAAAGGCAAAGTCTACACCCATTAAGGTCGGCTGGAGGTTTTTTTTTGGCACAAATAAGACCTTGAGTGCACTGGCATTCCTAGATTGAGAAAAGAGCAACCAAGAACATTGCTGTGTAAGTGGAGAAAGCTTCTAGATCACTCTGGACCAGAAGAGGTGATCCATGGGGAGTCCTTAATGCCACCTGAACTCGAGATGGGTCTAAAAATCCATGACTGGTTCACCTGAAGGTGGGTGTATGTTGCTGAAGCACCCATTGACGGCAGGGTACATTACTGATGACGTGTTCAGAAGCATCCAAGAGATATATTTATAAATCTTTGATACAATGTTTGGAATCCTCTTTCCTTCATAACCTCCCACCTGGATTACTGCAATCTTATCCTGTCTGGGGTTCCCAGCAAAGCCTTAGATAATTCAAGAATGAATTATGCATCTAGAGTTCTCAGCGGCACTAAGGCATCACACTAACCCCAACCCTCCTCTACATCCACTACATTCGAGTCAATTCCAGCAGCTCCTTTGGTTCACCTACAAAACGTTCCACGCTCTTGCTTCATGTTATCGCCCAAATCTCCCCAACCTATACTCCTTATCCCAGACTCCTCTGTCCACTGACACCAGCCATCACCCTTCACACCCATCTCTGAAAGCTCGGAAACAGATATTTGAGTATCACAGCCCTAACCCTTCTGGAACATTCAGATGTAATGTTCCAGAAGGGTTAAGGTCCTTAGAGTTAATATTACAAAAGAGTCAAAAATATAACTTCATGGGGATTTCAGGGGTTAATCATTAACATTTTGAGGCATGAATATGCCCAGCAGGGCAGATTTTCTTACCATGTGGGTCCGTTTGTATTCGTGATTATTCATAGAGAATCGTGCCGTGGAGTGTGTGTGGGTGTGTATCACAGGAGTATATTTAAATTCGGGGCATGATTTCGTTTGTAGATTCAGATTCTGTTGCACTGCACTGCTCTGTGCTTTGGACAGAAATCCCTCTAACACAGTGCGCATACTGATCAAATCTAATAACATCCTCGTTCCCAGTGCCATCGAAGCTTGTCGGCTGTGAGGGGACCCATGGCGAACCTAGAGGACTTGGCAGGTGATGCTGCATAGCAGTTGCTGTCCACGTGGGCACAAAGTTTTTTTTCTTTGCTCACACTGGGACGAATTTGACAAGGGCCCCCGGATAATTGGATTGATGTTAGAATGTGTGGCCATCAGCTTCTTTTTTTATTCCTCAGACTCTCTCATTAGAACTGGAAGGAGGTCTTTAATTATTTTCACTGCCAGCTAATTAACGATGAAAGCATGTTGTGAATAAAAAGAAATGAAATGTTCGACCCAGTATGTATGATGCACTGTGGATTTTCAAGGTCACAGAAAGCTAGGAAGGTTTTATTTTTCTTTACTGCAGACTGTTTTACCCAGACTACATGCAAGTCAGCAACTGTGCGTCAGGATTTATCTTTCTCACCTGACATTGAAATATGTCTTTTGCATCACAGGCAAATGCAGTGTGGTTGTTTCATTCTAAACCTGGACAGACTTTAGTTTTGCATATTTGCATTCATGCTCAAGTTTTCACTGATAGCTCTGCTGCAAAGAAATCCCTTTGCAAACACCCCCTTCCCTAAACTCCTATATTCCCACAGTGAATCAATTTACCAGAGACTGTCACATTCAAATCCAAGTCCATAGTCTCATCCGTTTAGATTAATCCTCTCAGCGCTATCACTAAAATCTCATCTCCAGCTCTGCTTTTATCCAATCTGCTCTTATCATAAAACCACCTTCGCTTTGGGTCCATAATTAGTGAGCATAACTAATAAATTAGTGCTCATGGTATGAATGGATTATAATTTCTTCTGTGCATGAGAGGATGGTGCTCAGCTATAGAAGCCTTACAGATTGGACTTTGCTTTACCAGACTGGGAAATCATTCAAGTTATTTACAAATAAGGTTGTTGTTCAATCACCTTGGCTGAATTTCTATTGTTTATTCTGCCTGCACCTCAAAAGTCTCCACTGTTCAATTTATCTCTGCGCTGCTCCAAAAACTCACGTTTGGACAAGGTCAAAGTCAAATGTGTTTCGGCTCTCCACAGGTGTGTTTACGCAGGCTATTATCTGCGGTTGTGCGGTTGGCTCTGTATCCCGGCATTGGTGGTTGTACTTGTCAGAATGTATTCAGCTATGGTTTGAAGTGAAGCTCGCTTTTTGACCCATTTCTCGGTGTGCGGTTGATGGCGTGCTGTAGACGAGCTTTGTTGTCCCCGTTGCTCTGAAGGGAGTCATCATACTGTTTGCTTTCGGCAGCAGCTGCTCATAAAGACACTTTTCTTGCATCTAGTTATTAGATATCTCTAATAGTACAAAGTAATGGGTCCAAAAGCCATATTTTTTGTTAGCAAGAATTTTTGAGTCACACAAAATGATTCACTGAAGCAGCAGCAACTAAAATTTCTGTGGCATTAAAAGGACCTTTTGGAGATTTGTGAAAAACTCCTGTGTTGGTTATAGTGTCATAAACCAGGATGCTTCTTTTGAGTTAAATACAGGAGATGTCTGCTGTAGATGCACAGTCAGTTGGCAGCTGTGCATTGTTGCTAAGAGACAACACAGATCAATGGTCAATGTGCGCAACTGGAGGCGCTTGATCCTCAAAACAGAGCTTACCCGAACATTTACGGTGATGACACCAGGCAAAAGGTTTTTCGAAGTTTTATGTGCACTGAAACACGATTCCCCAGTGTGTTCCAGGTGTGAAATGACCTTGAGAGAGTTGTGACACAGAATCATTATCAAGATCTGCGCTGTTGCGTGAAGGTGCGTTTAAGTCCAAATTGATTTAATGGTTGGTGCTGTTAAATGTCACGCTGTCAGTGTGTGAAGTTGGTTCGATGTGTTTTTGTGTGTGTGTGTGTTCCTGGAATATACCTCCAAAACAAGTTTTAATGATTATGGCTTATAAGTTAACTCTGCCCCCTGGGTGGGCAGTTGCACAGCCAATCAGGATCTCGGTTTTATGCAAAATGGTGAAAACAGAATGTGTTTGATGCACAAAAAGAGCCTTTTATCCATGCAAATTTGGAGATAAATCCAGGGAAGATTTATCGCTATCGGCAGCAACGGATGATTCAAAGAAACTGTCCCAAAGGCAACTGTAGAATAAAGACTCACAGATTAATATATGGTAGGAGAATAGGTGGAACGCGACCTCTGACCTCAACCAAACTCATGCATGGCAAAGCTTTTTATGATAGGACAAAAGCTCCTTAATACTTAAAAAACATCAGTGGGAAAGCACAAGCTACTGTGACCCATTCAGGGAAGAAGTATAATTACTGACAATTTTGAGACCAATGTAAACAGCGTGAAAAAATGTTAGCAGAGTAACAATTAGGAATAATTAGTTCATTTGATGAGCAGGAATCACAGAATTTGTCTCAGGTTTTGGTAAAGAGCAGTCTGCTGCTGCATGACTGACTGGTTTTTAGGACACTAACCTCTCTCTGTGCTCAGCCATCTTCCAGCAAAGCGTGAAATTGTGAAATGGCTAATGACATTTTCTTTTTGCATAATGGTGTCTCTTGAAACAGAGCGTTCAGGAGACACCATGGAGCTCGTGTGTGTGTGTGGTTGGGTAGGGTGACAGAGCATGCCCGAGGACACCCATTTAAAATTTTCCAATTTCACTTATACAGACTGTCAAATGTGTTTAATGTGGGTTATAAATGGAATTTGATGGTTAACTACAGTCTTTAATGCTACCTTTCACCTTTGTCCTTGACATCAATTTACAAAACATGGTAGGTGGTTGATCTTACAATGGACACCTTACAGGGATGCCTGAATTCAGGTCATGAGGGTCGCAGTCCATTCGGGATTTCTGTACTACTGGCTAGACGAGTTCATCTGGAGAAAGTGTTTTCTGCCTGATTGGACGGAAAACCTGGCTGACTGCGGCCCTTGAAGGCTGAATTTGGGCACCCGTGCATTAACATGCAAGGCAGGAGTATTTATGTACAATAAACTAACAGCACCAAAAATAATCAAATTAAATCATTGTAATTTTCATAATGTTTGAGTACATTTAAGGGAGTGAGTGATTTCCTGAACAGGCCTACATTAACCTGCTTTATTCATATAAAGACAGAATATTAGCACATGCAAAATCTTTTTTTCCCCCAAATAATTAAAGGCTTCAGAGGATGAGCCAGACCACATGAGCAGTGGAAGTGATGAGTGCATTCACGGTTGACATTTCACAAGAGCCCTGCGAAGTGTGACGTTTGTTCTTTTTTTTCTTGTTCTATCATTTTCAGCTCTGTATGCCCAGGTGTGTGTCTCCCCTGCCATCAACTGATACAGTCCATCCATCCATCCATCCATCCATCCATCCATCCATCCATCCATCCATCCATCCATCATCCATCCATCCATCCATCCAAAACTGCTTATCCCTTAATGGGGTCCCAGCTGCTTCAGGCAAGAGGTGGGGGTAGCGCACCATGAGCTGAGTCGTTAAACATGCTCACAGCTGTAATAGAATAGTAAGAATCTTTACGATTTAAATGTCTACACACACCACGACAGAAGGCAGAACTACGACGTAGCTAGATTTTTTTTTCTTGAGCCACTCAGGTCAAGTATTAAAGCATCTCAAGTATCTCCTGTATCATAGTACTGTATATTTTAAAGTCAAGCATTGTATTTTGTAGCTCTTATTGACAGAGTATGAAAATGGGCTTTCCTGAGTGCTTCTAGTTCTTTATTCTTGAATTTTTCACAGATCCCTATTTTGGCGGTCACTGGCAAATCTAGAGATGTAACCAGAGGCGCTCCTGTCAGCAGATAAATATCACACCAATCTTTCTGTCTGACTCAATTGTACAGATCAAGTCACAATTTGCCATCTTTATGGTCAAAGAACAGAAGGAGAAAGACACAGGCAGCCTTGTTTGATGCCATCTTTGAAGTCAAACTGACATAATAAAAGCAAAACAAGATTCCACTAAAACTTCATTAACGTTTTTTAAAAGAACAATAGGAACCTCTTGTGTTTCTAGAGTTAGCTCTGTATGCTATGGAAGAGCAGCATGGTGCCAGCATAGCACACAGCCTTGGTCATTGTTTAGTATTGACAGTCAGCTTAATGTCCAACAATACGGTTTTTCATTCGATTTACAAATTGCACAGACATTAGTTACACATTCTACTATTTGTGCTCCACGCACGAGAGCTCACACACAGTGTTCATTGTCAGTTAGACTGTGATTTGTGAAGTGTAAGTGAACAGAGGCAGTAAAGTATTGCACAGTCAATATCATAAAAAGGGAAGTCTATAAAAGTTTCATTCACTGGCATAATTAACTGCTGCTATTCCTGTCCCAGTGTGTGACTGTCCGTGTGTGTGTGTTGTACACATTTATATACAGGAATCAAAGTGTGACTGTGGGATTTGTTTGTCAGTTTCAGTTCCAGCATTCAATCTCAATGCTGTGCCAGAAAATATGTGTGTATGTGTGTTTATATGTCTGTGCACACCACCCTCACAGAGAATGGGACCGTTGTTCAGGAGTGTTTTCGGGGTCATTCTTGGCCTCGCCTCGGGCCATGTCAGCCAACTCAAAGAGGAGCGTCTCTTCACACGAATAATAATTAGCGTATTCAGTGCCAGCTCACAAAGAATCAGACCATCTGGATTTGGTCCTTCCAGCCTCCCAGTCCCTGCTGTCCGTCGTGTGTCAGTCTGATGTGTTCCAGCCTTCAACCACGTGCTTTTAATTGATGTTAGAGCTCGTTCCCCATTACAGAACAATAAAATCTCTGACAAACCGGAGATGAGCTGCACTGAGAAAAGATCAGTCTTTGTGCTGACATTTGAGCACTTCACAGCACAACCAGAAGTCTTTTTTGTCGAATCTTTCTTTTTTTTTCTCCACAACTTGGAACTTTAGAGAATTGTAACACACAACCCACAATATTGTTGTACATGGTGTGGACATTGCTGCTGGCTTTAATTGTACCCATTTGAGTCACATTAAAGGTTGTACATAAGATGAGGATTACAGCTTTGAAAGGCTCCAAAATGCAGCTAAACGAACACAAAGTTTAGAAATTCGATTTGTGTTTCAACTTCATAAAAATACTATTTGAGGTCACAGTAATTAATGACCCAACTGCTATAGTACACCAGCTATCCTAAATTATAAATGTTTCAATTATACTGAGAAAGGCAACAATATTAACAGGTATAGTGACATTAAAATCAGAGGTTTGTTTAATTCAGTTCAACACAATAGAGCTTTATATAAGTATCTGTGACAGACATAATGGTCTCTAAGCACTTTACCCAGAGCTTGACTCTCAAACAATCAAGAAAGGAAGAAACCTTAAGAAGGACCGAGTTCAAATAGGTGGGGTGCCCTGATGATCAACGCTGATTAAGGGGGAGAAGGAGAGACAGGGCATGGGGAGGTCAGAGGTCAGTAGGAGAATGTGCAACTATAGTGTTGGTGACACCTGTAGAGAAACGCAGGAGGGGGAAAAAAATAAAAATGAATTTATTAATTTTCTGAATCAATGTCTTTTGCATTTAATGTCCAGATTATCACAGTCGCCCTCTGGTTTGTGTTTTCTTAAGGGCATCAGTATAATTCCAGAATATCTGAAGAATATATATAAGTACATGCATTGTTTCCTCCAATATGGATTCTCTATATACCACATTTAAAACAGCAGGCAGCCTTGGAAAGCATAAAGCATGAAGTTGAATTAGAAGGGAAAAGGTGTTGAGTTGCTATCATTGTCAGCATTCTGCAAAGAAGCTGGAGCTCATTTCCTGTTAAATAAAATCTTCCTGCCTTATGTTCTTGTCAAACTGTCCGCCGGCATGAGCAGCAATAAATTAGCAGAAGCTAAGCCTGTCTACTGAATTCCTACCGTGTTGCTCCATTAACTGAATCCCTCTGCTGAAATCCTCAATCTCCTCTCTCCATCAGGCAAGTGGGCGGTGACAGGTGCAGGCCACGCCTAAAAAAGGTGGATTCTGTGCAGCCGTTGCAATATGATGGTGCTCAGAAGGTCGTGAATAGGACGCAAAAATGAAAATATGCAGAAGGCATGTGAATATTTGTTTGTGTTGTATTAGAAATTCATTAGCTCCATCTACCGTACAATCTTATTGAAAGAATGTTTGAGAACTAATGATTATAATCTTTCTATTATTTATGATATATTTACATTTTCCATTATTTTCATTCGCAGAATTGATGTGTTTTGTACATGTAAATGCAGAAATATGGCATGAACATGAATCTGTTTTAAAAAGATGCAAAATAAATTTAAGATTGAGATTAATATTACCAAATTGGATTTGATTAGAATTTGTTTTATAGTTGTATGCAGTATACAGCTGATATAGATATTTTTATGTGGATATTTGCATAGCATGTACATATGTATGTTTGTGTATGTGTGTGTACTTATGTATAAGAATGTACATTTTGACTAAATTGAATCGTACATTCATTATATACTAAATATTTTGTAGTCTATATGTGTTTAATATATTTCTGTGGTTTTATGTGTTATGTTTTTGGTGTATATTTGTATATGGTATATATGGTAATACCAAATATATTGTTGTATGAAGCAGATGTTTCTTTTTATTTTTGTTCTTGTTATACACATTCAAAATAAAATAAAGGTATCCCTACATAGGCCATGCAGATAGATTATAGATATGAGAAGGTTTGATTTTTTGAAAGCCGCTGAATTGGAAAACAATAAGCAATATTAACAGAAAGTTGCACTGTCAGACATCAATATTGAAGGAATACATATTTCCTTTTGTGGCATAACTGAATAGGCACAGGGGTTCATGTCATTTCACTTTGTTGCTACATATAAATTATACGTGTAAACCACACAAAGGACTGAAATCTGTTGCAGTTTCAGCTCCTATTGTTTGAAAAAAGTTGGCAAATCAACAAAACTGGATGTTCCCAGTGGGGTATAAATCCAATCACATAGCCAATGATTGCAGTGTGATGGCCAGATTTAATAAAGTCTGAGAGTGTCTCTGGCAAAGGAAAGGGACAGATGATGCAGCTACGGGAACCAGCAGAGAGTAAGTTTTTACAGTAGAGCGAAGTTGGTCTGAACTGCAGAAGAGTTCAAAGCTCTTTATTCAAAGCATTTCCGTAAGGCTGCCTCAGTGACCTGCTCAAAGATTGCAGGTGGCCCGACTGAATGAGCTGAAAACTTAAACAATACAAACATTTCATTGGAAAAAATCAACCTGTAGCAGAAATGCCAGCTCAAATTGCATCTCTTATCTATAGCCTCAGGTGGAAAAATCACTCTATTATCTGCCCTGTATTGTGCTTGGTATGATTTTTTTCTTGGAGACGTTACAAACCGGTCTCCATATCTAGATCCAGCATCCAAAATGTTATTACTGTCAGCTAGGTCCTGTGCTGACCTCGGCACAGATTTTTCACACAAATTATTTAGTAGATCAATGCTTCCGTGCTTACCAGATTAACTAGCTGTAAAAACCGTTGAGAATTCCAATACGTAAAGAGTCCCACTCCTATGTGAACAAACAACGCCCTTCAGGTCCTTCATTGGTTTGGCGGCTACCTGTGGGGTGTGTACGGAGAGCAGTAGCATTGAGCATACATAGCAATTTGAATGGTTTTGGGTGTGCGCGGGGAAGTTAGCATAGCGCCACCACGTGTTTAAACTGTAAGTATGTGATGATTCTACTACTTACTTACTTATGTTCTAAGTGGTTGACTACGGTACGTTTTGTACGTGCATGTTGGCTGTTTCGCTCTAAAGTAATATTCTGTCCCTGATTACCTCCCTCCTGTTGGAAGTTCCAAAGGCTGAAACTCACAAGTCCCGCTGCCACAGCACTCACCACAACCAGGAAGAACAACTTCATTTCTTTTCTCCTCTTCTTAGGTTCCTACGGGTTCAGCCGTTGCTGACCATCACTGCTCCCTCGTTTTTACCTGGAAGTGTCCGTTGTTTCTTACAGTGGGAAAGATGGACCCACGAGGACCGTTCCGCTATCCGCACCGCTGTAGGTGTCTTCAGCAGGATCTGAAACGGACCTTCCCAGCGTGGGTCACTCCACTTGGCTCTTCGAATGCGCTTCACCCACATAATCTCCCACGTCAACGCTGTTATCTTCTTCCTGGGGAGGCAAAGGAATATCTGGCAGAGTATTCATTCTGTGAACAGGTAAAAGATAGTAAATCATCAGACTGCCAAGAAGAGTGAGGGAAACTTTGCTTCAATCGATCAATCAATCAATCAATCAATCAATCAATCAATCTATCTATCTATCTATCTATCTATCTATCTATCTATCTATCTATCTATATCTATCTATCTATCTATCTATCTATCTATCTATCTATCTATCTATCTATCTATCTATCATTATTTATAGTGTCTGTTACAATCAGAATTGTTTCTAGGTGCTTTACAGAATCCCAGGGCCTGACCCCCAACAAGCAACAGTGGCAAGGAAAAACTCCCCTTTAACAGGTAGAAACCTTGAGCAGGACCAGGCTCATTTGGGGGGCCCCTCCTGCTGATGGGGGGGCTGGGTAGAGAGAGGAGAGGAGAGGAGAGGAGAGGAGGAGAGAGAGAGGAGAGGAGAGGAGAGGAAGAGGGAAGAGGAAGAGGAGAGGAGAGGAGGAGAGGAGGGGAGAGGAGGAGAGGAGAGGAGGGAGAGGAAACCATGACCCAGTGCGGTGACAGAGGCCTGTCAGATGATCGTGTTTCTGGACCCCGGCAGCCTTGGCCTATAGCAGCATAACTAAGATGCTAACCTAATGATTAGACGACCTCCTACTTATGATATTTTGTCTGTCTAGGATAGTAAATGGAACTACAGAATTACTGACAATAAGCTTTTTCAAAGAGGTAGGTTTTAAGTCTAATCTTAAAAATAGAGATGGAGTCAGCCTCCTGTAGTTGGACAGGGAGCTGGTTCCACAGCTGGTAGCTGGTAGCTAAATGCTAGGCCGCCCCACAAGTAGACCAGCATTCTGAGAGTGGAGCGGTCTATTTGGATGATAAGGTGTCACTAGCTCCTCCAGGTAGGATGGAGCTAGGCCTCTGAGGACCTTATAGGTCAGGAGAAGAATTTTGAAAATTATTCTAAATTTGTGGCAATTCTCGTTGCTCCCCAGCTCAGTGCCTGTATATTGGAGTTTACCCCGGTGGATAAGAGGGTAGCCTCCCTTCGCCATTGGGTGGGGGGACGGATCCTCAGCGTATTGTTAGAGTTGAAACAGAGCAACCCAGTAAAACCCTGGGCGAGTCAACAAAAGACACAAACACAGGTAGCCTTGCGAGGGAGAGCGAGCAACAGTTCACTCTGGAACACCCTCCGTCATTCTGCTGCTCCTCTGCAAACCTCTTTCCTTTATTCACATCAGCTCATTATCCTTGTGAAATTTTCACCTCCTCCCAAGATGCTTTTAGGGTTTCAGATAACAATCTCACAGTAAATCTGGTGCTACTAAATACTAAATAGTGTACTAAATCAAGGGAGGTGAAAAACTCTTCTTCTTCTTCATGCACTTAGGTGCTAAACTTACTTATAAATGTAATTTTCCTAGACAATACATTTCTTACACTCAGAGTTCAATGTGGGTGCAACTTAAGACATTTCAAACAGTTCTTTGACATCATGCAGTGCATTAGCCCAATCTTCTACACAACAAGCTAATATGGCTAATACTATCAGTACTATCCCTATTACTGCCCCTATCTTGAACAACAGTTCCCTCCATCTTAAAATCATGCTAGTAAACCAGTCTAATGGGGGACTGCCGTCGTCAATCATTGCCTTCTGTAATTTATCTATTACGTGGCCATCTGCATCATTTTCTGGGACAAATGTGCAACAGTAATCTCCTACCATTGCGCAAACTCCTCCTCTGGATGCTGTCAATAGATCTAAGGCCATCCTATTCTGCATAGTCATTAGTCTCAGCGCAGTCAGTTCTTCTTTAACTCCTGTAAGAGCAACCTTTGTCAAATTAGTAAACACTTTCAGTCTATAATCAACCGTTTCTAATCTTAATATGTTCTTTGCCACACCTGCCCAAGGAAACAGACTGAGAACAACCTTTTCTCCCTCTGTCCAGTGCACTCTTGCGGCACATCTGTTCGCCACACTGAGTCATGTGGTTTGAAATCTATATTTAAATCTCTCCTGGAATGCAACTGTGGAGCAGTTCTAGCATTAGTAACATAAATTATGACTGTGTGATCATTGAAGTGGACCGGAGTGCACACTCCTGACCAGTTTGCTGGTAGGTGAGCATACGCGTTGTGTCCACAAAGCCACCAACCGTTGTTGATCAAATACGTGCCATTCTGTCCTGGTGCGCCTTGTGAAGTGCAAGTGCAATTATAGCCACTTGGGCATGATTGTGTAGTCTTATTAAACATATAGGAATCACAATGACGATCTTGAACACATTCTTCATTACAGGCTGTGTAATTGTAGTTGGTTCGCCTTAGACAGGATGGTCGGTAAATCAGCGTCGCACTTTGTTTCCAGTCTGGATCTTTTGTTACCTTGCAGGGTGTATAGATGATCCTGCAAGTGTCAGCATGTAGCGATCCTAGTTGTGTCTGACCTTCTTGCGCATAACAGTATGTGTGATTACCCATAATCTGCACGGGGATTTTGTATTTCTCAATCTTTTCTGCCATTTCTCTCAGGGGTTCTTGAGTGCAATTTTTACACATGTACAGTGTTCCATTGATTAGTCGAATCCCATGCACTCCCCTTTTGCCCACTCCTATGTGAACAAAACAACGCCCTTCCAGGTCCTTCATTGGTTTGGCGGCTACCTGTGGGGTGTGTACGGAGAGCGGTAGCATTGAGCATACATAGCAATTTGAATGGTTTTGGGTGTGCGCGGTGAAGTTAGCATAGCGCCACCACGTGTTTAAACTGTAAGTATGTGACGATTCTCTACTTACTTACTTATGTCCAGCTTACTAAGTTCCAAAGGCTGAAACTCACAAGTCCCGCTGCCACAGCACTCACCACAACCAGGAAGAACAACTTCATTTCTTTTTCTCCTCTTCTTAGGTTCCTACGGGGTTCAGCCGTTGCTGACCATCACTGCTCCCTTGTTTTCACCTGGAAGTGTCCGTTGTTTCTTACAGTGGGAAAGATGGACCCACGAGGACCGTTCCGCTATCCGCACCGCTGTAGGTGTCTTCAGCAGGATCTGGAACGGACCTTCCCAGCTTGGGTCACTCCACTTGGCTCTTCGAATGCGCTTCACCCACACATAATCTCCCACGTCAACGCTGTTATCTTCTTCCTGGGGAGGCAAAGGAATATCTGGCAGAGTATTCATTCTGTGAACATCTTTTGCTTGCAGTATTTTTATCATGTAATCTGCAACTGTCATTTCTACTTCATCCATGCATCTTCTCAACCTTGACTTAATTGTGCCATTTGCTCTCTCTACGAGGCCTGCACTCTGTGGATGATATGAGCAATGATTCTTTAAAGTAATGTTAAATATTTGTCCTACCCTGTCAATTATTTCAACACTGACATGTTGCGAGGGTGTGAAAGCCACTCTGTGTTTCAGCGTGACCTTCCACACTCTGGGGTTGTACCATCTATCTGGACCCTCCTGTTTCCAATCACTCAAGGCTGACCACATTCTTACTTGACATCCTAATTGCCTCCACATCCCATCCTTTGGCTTAGATACTGATATACAGTATGTGTAACTGAGCCTGGAATGTGATACAAAGCTGTTGCTGATGATGGCAGGCAGCTTACCGTTATCACTGCAGTTTCATCATGAACATAGACATCTTGTGCCACGCCCGTAACCGTCTTTGGCAGCTGAGCAAACTTCTTGTCATACTTTGGATTTGGCGGTCCACCATAACGGGTCTATAATATTCACATCTTCTGACAGTCTTGCTTTATTTACGACTCCATTTGCTGATCTCACTCCCAATGTGTTTGGGAGTGAGTGTGTGTTTGATATCGTGATGTGCGGAACAGCATCTTTTACAACTGTCTTTCCTGCTCCAGTATCCACAAAAAACTATAACAAAACTCCTTCAACTTCCAACTGAATTTCTGGTCTTTACACTAAAAATCTCCTCAAGATTCACTTCTACCTCCTCTTCATCTAGTCATGTGTCCCATGGATGAGACTTATCCTCCCCCTTATTTTCTCTTCTCTGTCTTTCCTCATCTGCCTTCTTTTTCCTGCAATCTCTTGCCCAGTGGCCTGGCTTGCGACAATAATGACAACTATCATCTGTACTCTGTCCACTTTGACCTCTTCCTCTGCCGCGGCCTCTGCCTCTTTGTTCATAGTAACATGGTTCGACTTCTAGAAATATTTCACTACTTTTCTTTCCCTTTTTCTTATTTATGTGCCTTTCGGCGTGTATAGCATGTGTGGCAGGGTGTGGCCTGCCCTCCGCACAGGTGCCATATGGAGGTAGTGCCCTAATTGGTGGGCGGGGAGAAAAGGTTTATATAAGGCACTGCCTCCAGCTGGCTTTAGTTGTTTTCCCCCTTCGACGAAGGTACGGTGTGGTTGCAGCTTATCTGGGCTGTTCGACCAACTGAACCTGTTTCCCAGAATGAGCATGCTGTCTGGCAGCGCCAAGGTAAAAGCATGGCATGCTAACGCATATTTCCTCCCGAACCCTCCCGAGTTAAGGAGACGGAAATTTGAAGACATCAAAGACTTTATGTCTTTAGGACAGGTCTGGGGCTTCACTAACTGCTCTGTCTCTTCTGGTTTCATGGATAGATATAGCTGAGTGTCATCAGCATAACAATGAAAATTGCTTGTGTGTCAAGTGATGTACTCTCCTTTAATGCACTCCCGAACTGTTTCATACTATAAACCACTGTATAACCACTGTGTAATGATATATTTTAATTGTAGCGACGTGCATTTAGAGCCCTTCTTTACTCATTAGCAGTCTACAATGTGTGATTTGAAACCCTGTGGAACTGTGGAGCTGTTCCATTTTAATCCAGTGAAAAGCAGGAAATAAATACTCTACCAGCACAGTAGTAAAACAAATTTCTTTTCAAACACCGGTTGTGAATGCTGAAGAAATGTGGGTCGAATCCCTACAGCATACGATGCTCTCTGCTTTGAAAATGTGCTGGTGCATTTAAACTTCATCAGAGGCGCCGCCGTCAGGCTCCCAGCCAAGCGCATACGCCGTCACTTGACCTTGAATGGTTGAATAAATATTAGGAAAGAAAATATACTTTCTATCTAAAAAATCTCCAGTCTGTCACAAAAACCGAGTGCTGTTGATGATCTTAAGCCCAATGACTGTCTCTGAATGGTTGAAACTGCTGACACACGGACCTTTCAGCGAGTAGATAAAACTGAATCAACGTGACAGTGATGCTGTTTTATGGTGCCAATAAGATTCTCCCTCCATCCATGCCAGAGGAGCTCAGAAACTCTGTAATGGACTCTGGCGGCACTTGAAAAAACAGGGGACACTTGTTCCGGAAACTGTAAATTCTTTGAGCGGGATTGTGTCTGTGCGTTGTGTATGATTTTGCATCAAAGGATTGCATCCTACATTCTGCCCTAAAAACATAATTTATTTCTTTTAAGATATATTATAAATAAGGGATTGGTATGAAATCTTGCACCAGTGCTTCCATTTCCCAGGGGCCTCGAGTATAACGCTAGTTGTATTAAGACTGCTTCATTGGTGCATGTTAGTGGACCAATGAACTGCTGAGTCATGTTTACTTCAATTTATCTATCAACGATAGAACAGTAGCAACTCCTTCCTTCTTTGAAAGTCATACATCCTCGCTCCCTAATAGTGGAACAACCTCCCGAGCTCCGTCAGAGCAGAAGCAAACCTCTCTCCTTCAAACCCCTGCTCTCCTCACAGCACTTATCTTTCTCTCTTCCTCTCCTCTCACTTCCTCTCGAGTTCCTGTTTATATCCCCTCTCCAGAGCTCTGCACTGTTTGTTGTGGTAATAGCACATGTACTCAGTAGTTTAGGACTGGAAGGTAGCATTTTTATTTACGTAGGTTGCTATTGCAGCTTGATTGTGTCTCTCACTTGGAGGTTGCTCTGGATAAAGCGGCAGGAAGCTGAACAGAGGCAGACCAGGGTGATAGCTGTCTACAAGCACTTCTTTGCTCTGTTGAGGTAGTGTGAGCCAGCATGTTTTCTAGGGGGTGGGCTGAGGGCAGCTGATGTTCTTCTCAGCAGTCCTTTTCACCTTCTGTGAAGCCCTCCGATCAGCAGCATAGGAGACAGCAAACCAAACAGCAACACAGTACACCAATACTCCACGTGGTTCCTCCACAGTAAATGGAGTCTCTGCTGCACCTTTTTGATGAGTGCTGATGTGTTGACAGTCCAGGTGAGGTCCTCAGTCCTCAGTGATACGGGTGCCAGGGAACTTGAAGGATCACACTCTTTCTATATGTGCTCTGTTGATGGAAAAAAGAGGCATGAGCCTCTCTCTTCCTCCTGAAATCAATGACCATCTTCACGGTGTTCAGTTTCAGGTTGTCCTTGATGCACAACCCTGCCTGCTCCTGTATGCAACCTTGTGATCAGGCACAACACTGTGGTGTCATCAGCAAACTTGATCAGCCAATTACTTTTGCATGCAGCTCGATCATTTGTGGATGTTATTACTCATGTTTGTACCTCAGATCGTTGGCTTTTTCCCAAAGTAAAAGTGCATCTTGTTAGGTCTCGGTTTTCTCCTGGACCGAAAAGCAGGCAAAATGCAGTGGGAAAACGTCCAAAGCAACGTCTTTATTAAAAGATCAATTCGACAGTCCTCCTGTACCACAAGGGAAGCTCTTGTCCAGTTTTCCGGGGCGCACAGAGAGTCAGGTCAGGGAGTCAGGTCCT
The DNA here is from genome assembly GCF_901000725.2 of Takifugu rubripes. Taxonomy (NCBI): domain Eukaryota; kingdom Metazoa; phylum Chordata; class Actinopteri; order Tetraodontiformes; family Tetraodontidae; genus Takifugu; species Takifugu rubripes. The sequence continues at coordinate 1,421,726 of NC_042302.1, read as the reverse complement.
GCGTGTTCTTCACTCCAGCAGGGTGGTGTGGAGACCTCGAACGAGCAGAGAGAAGCGTTGCAAGTTTCAAACAATCAACGAAGCAACAGGAGTCAGATCTACCATGATAAGCACAATAACTCTCCAACGCTGGCAGACAGGTGCTCCGTCCTTAAATACATGGCTGATGGAGACTGCAGCAGGTGCGCCTGCAGCGCCAGCTGTAACAAATTACAGGCTCCTCCACACCCCTGCAGGAGAAGGCAAGCAACACACACCCCGGAACCCTGGACAACAGCACATTTGGCTGAAATGAAAAGTCTTTACCAATGAATCCTCGCTATTATTTAGAGTCAAAATGCTGCATTCATTCACAGACATCTCTCATATTGATGGGACAGTCCATCTTCCACTCCTCACCGGTTGCAATGGGCCGTGGGCAGTGGCTTAGACACCGAGATCCCAAAGTCAAGCAGCTAAGATGAGTGTACTCTGAGCCCTGTGCTCTGTCTGAGAGATAGATGGCATTAGCTGGCCTCAAGAGCAGGCTGAGGTCATAATTTTTCAAAAGAATTTTCTGTTGAAGTGCTGAATATGTTTATTGCTCTTTCAGGGAAGCTGACGACATGCATGACTGCTCCTGTCCTTGTTAAAAACGCTGTTGTCATGCAACCCCAAGTGAGATCAAGACCCCTTAAAAATAGTTCGACCTCATCAGAGCAACTGCCTGTATGACTCCCATGCGCCACTTAATTTTGAGACTGTGAAAAGCTTGATCCACACATAAACAGCAAGATTACCTTTTACAACGAATCTAGAGATGATAAAAAGTGCTTTTTGTGTAAATATCTATAAATATTTCTGTATATGTGGGTAGTCTGGTTCTATTTTATTATTTTTAAGTCAAACTCATGCATGTCTGCCCATTACTCACCTTTTATAAGAGGCAGGAAAATATATTTTTAGTCTCTTTGAGCATTAATAAGCAATCATCTGCAGTGGTTGGAAGTTCCTTTGATATTGTTACAGTCTCTGTGAAGAGCAGCCAATGATCCTGGGTGGGGGTGTGGGGGAATGACCTATTGGTCTGAAGTCTAATTTCACTTCCCTGCTCAGGTGCTGTGCGGTTCACGTCCGTCCGTCCGTCCACAGTATGTTTCTCTGTGGCCATTTGACACCTAAATGCTTTATTTATCCGTCCGTCCGTCCGTCCGTCCGTCCACAGTATGTTTATCTGTGGCCATTTGACACCTAAATGCTTTATTCCTTCGTCCTCCTGAACTGTTGCTTATGTGTGTTTCATGTGCAGTGGCCTTTCCCCGTGTCTAAATACAGATTTGTTTTTAATCTGAGCCTTTTCCTTTCAACATGTGTAATCGATTTATAGGCAGGAGATCAACGGAGCCTTACTCCTCAAAATGTTTTTCAATGCATAAATATTGATTTTCACCCACTAATTTGGGGTTATTTTAATTTGCCCTTACTTGACTGCTTGTTGAAGGTTTTTTAACCAATCCACGGACGGACGGACGGAGTGTCATAAATTGCACTTTAATATTAATCTCAACTAAATGCATACACATTAAAATAGTTTTTTTAACACATAGAAGAATAATTTAGACTTCACACTGTTAAAATCCAACCATTTAATCCTCTAATCTTCAATCCTGTTGATCTCAATTACCACTGAAGTACAAAACACGAATTCTTTATTTAATGCTTTGCTGTGACCTACACTGATGCGTTCAGAAACCTCATGGCCATGTTGCATGTGGTTGCCATGGAAATCAGAACCCTCAGAGGTTGCTGAGAAGCCTTTGTTTTATTAAGCGGCTGCAAGGGATTGCAACACACACGTGGGCGTCCTGGAATGAAGAATTTTACTCACCAAGCGTCCTGTCACAGTGATTTTCGTTTTTGGGAAAACGGAAGCAAATTGTTGTGTGAGAATTCCCTGTAGTCGATACTTTTCATGGACACAGACACAGCAGTCATCACATCTCAGTCCTGCAGCATTAAATACATTTGTGGAAAAAGCAGATGGCTGCCGAAGGCTGGTGCCTGCAGTGTTAAGCCTGCACTTTGAAAACCCGGAGCCCTGCGCCGCTAAAGCCAGACTTTTGTCTCTGCCTGTCAATAACGCTTTTGTCTCCCTCGCATAAAAAGAAAAGAAAGCATTTGCCTTTGTTGTGCCGTGCATTTGTTTCATGCTATCTGTTCTGCAGAAAACTTTGTCAAGACTGTTCCGTCAAGAAGAATTAACATTTGTGTTATGAAGATTTTTTTTTAATCAACACTCACTTGATGTTACAAAGGCTTTGGGGTATTTACTAAATGAATGCAGAAAGCTTGCTCTGATGTATTCTCATTCTCTTTACATTAAGTACTCTCACAGAAATTCCAGCTTTAGTATTGGTTAAAATAAAGGAAGTGAGCTTTTCTTTCAAATTGTGATGCTAAATGCAACAAAAGCGCAATTGTTTTTGTTGTATAACATTCATACTACATACTACTAGTGCTAATAATAAGAGTTTAAAAAATGAATTCATGAAAAATGAAACTGAACCAGAGTCCTGAAATATCACTCAGACAGAGGCTGATTTAATCTGCAGCCATTAAAGCCTCCACAATCATCTCCACCACCGCCTATATTCGAACCAATCCCATCAGCTTTTATATAAAGTAAAGTGATGCAATACAAAACAGACCAGCCAAAAGGTTTCTCTTGATGTCTGCCCTACATTTTAGATTCCAGTTCATTTATTTATTTTATGTCTGATCGTTGCCGATTTCACATGAAATACAGAGCTGTGAAGCAACAGAGATGCACAAACTGCAGTGCAGTGTCACAGCTGCGGGCAATCATGCCCGAGGGTCGCCTCGCCCCGCACACCTGTTGTGCATCAGGACTCTAATGAACGCTCATCTTAAACCCCGGAGGCACACCTGCTCTCTGCTAGATCGTTATTCGTTCCCGATGACTTTCCAGCGTATTCCTGTTTGCCTGTCTGCCTGGTTCCGACCTTGCCTGTTCTTGACCATTCTGTTCTGCCTGCTCCCCGGTAAATTCCGCCTGCCTTCTGCCCGATCTCGACCTTGCCTGTCCCCGACTATTCTGTTCTGCTCGCTCCCCGGTGAATCCTGTCTGACAATAAAGCGGTGTTCAGCCAATCTCGTGTGTTGCATTTGGGTTCTCGTCTGGTTCCTGACAGTGCAGGATATACTAGAAATAAAAAAAAAGTAATATGTTTGATTGCCTTGAACAATTTCTCCCCTTCTTGTAAAGCCATAACATGTGGATGTCAGTATGGCTGACAGTCTGCTTTGTTTACCATCTCAGTACCTGGAGAGGACATTCAATCAACACCACATAAATAAATCACAATAACCACCCAACAACAATAATTGTCAGGTTGTAAGCTTAGCAAGTGACTGGATGATGTTATTAGATGGCAAATTTTCGACTAATTAACAATGAAGTATGTAAGTGCAAGATTTTTTTTTTTTTTTTTTTTTTTACAAATTATACTTCCCAATAAAAACAAATCACTTGGGTTTGTCATCAAGTATTCAAATTTGACGCTGAAGAGAAAATCCTCCCACATGACCTTGAGCTTGATGTCTTAATCCTTTTTATATCTTGAAAGAATCCATTAGTTGATTGATTGATCGTTTTATTTTGAACATGCAAGTGCAAATAAAGACAATCCAATAAATGTGAGAGATAGATACTAAGTAAGAACAGACAAATTGTTCCAAATTGTTGCGTTTTTTGTGTGTAATGTACCAACAAGGGGTAGGGCGAGGTCAGCGGTAAAACAATCGCTGTGGATGTGCCACCCTCTGTCCTTAAACTGTTAAACAATATGATATGACAAAAATACTTTTGGACCGTTTAGCCTGAATAAGATTAATGTGAGATTTCCAGAAAATTGTTATCATCTATCATTACCCCAGGAATTTTAATTTCATGGACCTGTTCAATGTCACCACCCTCAATATACATTAAGTCTATTGTTACGAACTACCATGAATTTGGTAGAGCTTGTTGACATCAAACCAACCAATTTTATTCTTCACTAATTTCTGATGGGATTTTTGTCCAGAAGCTGCTGTAAATTCTCGCCACACCCCAGAACATCTGCAAACAATATGAAGTTTAATATGTCCTGCATATATCATTGATCTATAGGATGACTGATGATATTCCTTGATGAATAAAAGGATCAAACCCTGTTCAGGCGCCATGCTATCTGCAGTTGGTGTGTTCCCTGGCTGCATCCTCACCCTGCATCTTTAGTTGAAGGCCAGAGCTGAGGTGACATATTGCTATGCACGCAGCACAACTCGGTTTTTAATTAAGTGCAACTGCAATGGCACGTGGTGCATTTAAACCCGAGTCTACCACATCCCCTCAACTCTTGTCGTCTGCGTAAGAATGACGCAATCAGTGCAATTTTATGATCCGGTGAATGTAATTACTGGACCTGTCAGCGCTCAGGGCATCTGAAGGCTATGATGTATGTACTGTGCAGACAGGGCTGCATCCCTGTCACAGCAGCACTTAAAGTCATATGGCAATGCTGGATATGATGTAAGTGATTAATATATGTTGTAAACATTAACATACAGGGTATAGAGGCTGCGAGCTAGTATTTGACTGATCACTAGTTATCTATAGATTCATTCATAATAAGAATACATAAATACACTGTTGTTGAGTATAGTATTTCATTTTGGTGGACAGGGCGGACATTATTTATCTATTTTCCTTAATTGTTTTTTGATTCTATCATTGCGCATAAAGAGTACTTGCTAAAGTTACTAATGATATTCTCATAGATCCAGACATTCTGTAAATGGAAAGACCTTTTTAATCTTATACATGCTACCCTGGTATAAACTTTCAATCCAATGGTGAAAAATGAAACTTACATTAAGTATTTATCAACGAAAACAGAGGGAAAAGAGCAGTTAGTAAAACTTCAGGCTCGTCTTAAAGACATAAAGTCTTGGTTGACCTTAAATGAACTTCTTCCTTATTTAGAGTCAACTGTGATCATTTTATCTGGTCTTGTTTAACAGGTGTGTAAGAGCTTTTTTAATTTGTGGAAAAACTACTACTTCCTGCATTTGTTGCCTGCAGTTACAGATTAATTCAGTGGAAGTACCATTTTTAATCACTGCATTGGTTTGCACATTCCATCAAACCTTCTTTCCTCTGGATCTGCGATTCCTTATATCTCACTTCTAGATTATTTTAAGCTATTGGGATAACTTGACAAAATTTGGGGGTGGAAAATGATTTTATTTGTACAGTTCATCTGGGATTCTGAGATGAAGAATTAGAAGAGAAACAGAGGATTTACATTTCATATGGAACCTTTAGTAATCCAAACTTGTACACCTTTTTCTAACCTTTTCTAACCTTTCTTAACCATTCCAGTGAGCTTTAGGTGTCTGGTACAAAGGACAGTTAAATACATTAGTAATGGGGGCGTATTGTGTGATCTTACTGTATATATAGAAAATGGCTGGATGGATGTTTTGGATTTTTTTGTCATCTTACATCTATTTTCTTATCAGATTTGGGTTAGAGCCACTTTTCCTTGCTTCTGTTTTTGGTCATTAAGAACAATTAAAAATCAACTGCAACTGTCTTACTGGATTACATCTGTTGCTCATGTAACACGAGGGTTCATGGGTGGTTGATGGATCACGCTTTTTAAAAACAGACAGGGTGGAGATGGATTTCTTTTAACATTGCTTTACTTCCAATAGTTCAGTGGCACTGACCAATTACAAGACAGCATTTAAACAGGATTTAAAGAACCTAAATTACCTGTTTGTAAGTGAACCAACATGAATATGTGAATATGTAAATAATCATTAGAGTAAATATGAACCTTACACACACAATGCTATAGATAAGATTTATGATATATAATATATACCGCTCTTAACCAAGGTAGTTTTCTTTGTCAACTGGACTGTGTTTCTTCTTATTTAAGATGTTTTGCTTTCTATCCAGAATGCTTCTTCAGTTCTGAACTTGCTGGGGACCGAGCTTGAAAATATAGCCCCTGTGGACCATTGGCCTGTTAATGATCTGAGTGGTGACCTGAGAGTCGTTGGCAGGGTCGTTAGCAGGGTCGTTCACCTAGTTTCAGTTGAAGTGTCTCTCCTTTGTCTGCTGGCTCACTTGGTGGTGAGTCACCAGGTCTCCTGGAATGGTGTGAACGTTTGGTTTGTTGGTGGAAGGAGTGGAGGACTGCATTGTATGTGGGTGACAGGAAGTGCCTTAGCCCACCACCTCTGTTTAAGGATAACGATGACCTGGATGATTGAGAATCTACACAGACATACAGCTCTTAACATTTTCCCACTAGTACACTGTCCCAAACCTTATCAGTATTTGAGAGGGTTGAGGAATTAAATAACAAGGTAATGGAGAAGGGGTGGTTGAAGAAGTATTGGTGACTTACCTGAGATCATTATCCTCTATGTGTTAAGATTACGATCGCAAAAATCACTTATGGAAAAAGTTCCCTTCAGCTCTACAGATGAGAACGTCATAAAAATGGCTTACTCTGGTTATTTCGATACCGTGTGGGGCATAAACATAGATATGATTTAAAATGTTAAAAAGCAAGAAGGATTCATCATTTTTAAAGCTTTTTGAGCTGCTGTGAGAGGCTTTGTCACAGTAATGGTTGCTGTCTGAGGTGCTTTGAATTCAGATGTGATCAGGTAGCTGTGATGTGTAGAAGGTGCTACGCAGCTGTTGAAGTCCTATTTCCCCTCAGGCGTGCAGGCAGAGCAGGTGGCGACAAGACAGATGAGTCTATTGTTGATTGTTTGATGAAGAAACTTAATATTTTCTCTGCTGGAGGGTTTTTTTGGCCTTAGCTTACTTTCACATTTCTCCCTGTACTTGAATTGTTTCTAATTTAGAAAATATGCTCCCTAATTAAAGGAAATACTTGAATCACACATCCCAGATAGCATTTAATAAAGCATTCCAGTTGAAACCAATCATTTCAGAGTGTAATTAGTTGAACTCAAAATAATACAATCAGTGGAAACACAAATCAAAGTGGGAAAATAAGAACACAGGCCTGCCCATCCTGCGTGAATTTATTTTCTTCCAAATGGCCGAGGTTTTCTGGATACAAATAAAAATGTAGTTCATCCTGCAATAAGCATATGCTTGTCTCAGAGATTAGCCCTGCCAGTCAGTCTACAGTATGCACAGATGCTACAGTGAAACTGTGAATGGCTCATTCAAACACTGGTTCCTTTAATGGATCTGTGGCAATTCTGGAGGACTCTTCAGAGGAGCTGCACTTAGGCTGAGTAAACTTGGAATCCTTTAATTTGGAGCTATTGTAGTGCAACAGCAGCCTCAGTAATTGCAGCACCAGTAGTTTATCTAAATCTGAGCAGGGGTCCTGATGTAGACAATTGCACTTTGAAGGGCAGCAGGGCGGTGAAGTGGTTAATGCTGTCACCTTGAATCATCAAGATACTGGTTGAATGCTTGAATCTGTATTCACAAATAAACTAATATAACACTCCAAACCAGAAGAATTCACTGAGTCCCTGGCAAAAGAGACATCAACAGGCAATTTTTACTTGGAGGGGTGCTCGTGTGTTTGTGAATGTGTTCAGGTGATCTGGCCGAGTGAGTGTGGTGTGCCTGTGTGAGTGATGGCGGTGCAGGTGACTGTGGAGGGCCCATGCTAAAACAAGCTTGTTGGCGTGAGGGCTGCTGAGTAGACCAGCAGGTGTTTGTGTGTAGACGGATGGAGTGATAGATGGTGGAGGAACAGGGGAGTGTGTGTAATGAACTGGGGACTGGGGGAGGGGACGAGGATGATAGCCGGTGTTGGCATGTGTCGCCATGCATCAGTGCAGGATGCTGCAAGTGTAAGGGGTAGAGGAGAGCACCGAGCAGAAGCTCTGCACCCCACAGCTGCATCTCCACACTCCCAACCAGCTGGGCAGCCTACTTCTCCTGATTTTAAATTAATTTCTTAATGAAAAATGGCTTCCCGAAGGACCAGAAACATCTTAGTGTGATGCATGCCCATATGGATGGCTGCAGACAGGGTGAAGGCTTGAATGATGGAGGGGGGGAGCCTTACACTTAGCTGCAGCCATGACAGGTGGATGCACTGGGGACACAAGCACAAGTATCCACACCATTTTCTAAAGGAGGAACTCCATCCGACTCTATGTTGGGTTTTGTGAGGGGGCTTCTTTTTTTCTTTTTGGATCATTTCACATCCCCCAATGACAAAAAGCATGGCATTGAGTGGGAGAAAAAAATTCCATAGAACACATTTCTTCCATTCACACCCCTTTCTGGAAAACACTACCTATAAGTGTGATACACCCACCTCACCACCCTTGCCAATGGTGAATGTTGTGTAAAATACATTTGTTAGTTAAACTGCAAATAAAAGGAGAAAAATGCAGAAAATAAGCCATGCATAAAACATTAAATTCAAAATCATTTACATCGGCTGGTTCTCGTGTCTTGCGAGCATTCTCAAAGTGCAGACTTTCTGTGATTTAAGATGCATGCAAGACAAAGATAAATACAACAGCTCCCCTGATAAGGGTCATGTAATGTCAGAGAGCATTTCAGTCATTTATGCCCGGAAATCATTCTGGAGTAAACAATCAGAGCAAAACAGAGACAATTCCTGTCCTCAAAAAACTCAGCTGGCCTTTCCTACACATGCTCCCCATGTAGCTCTCAGCATCTATCAAAACACATCACATTCTCCTTTATTGGAGCTACACGGCGTTGATATCCTTATTCTGTCATTTCCTTGTGGTGCCCTTACCCAGGGCATCATGCAACCAGGCATGTGTGTGTGTGGGTGTATGTGTGTCTGTGTGTGTGTGTGTGTGTGTGACTTCTCAGGGAAAGGCTGACAAAGGCTGACAGGTATCTTTAGTTTTGGTTTCTTTGGCAGCATATCAAAAAATTATTATTAGTAACATTTATGTTTGTAAGAAATGTGTTTTGAAATAGAGCGTGGCAGGAATTTTCTATGCATTCTATGTATTTTTGTGAGTTTTAAGTCTTTCTTTCTGCTGGTGGTGGAAGGAGTGTGAGCGGGAGAGGGAGCGAGAGATTGGGGGAAAAAAAACGTGTTTTCTTATTTCTGTCCTTTTCTGTGTGAGTGTGAATGTTAGTGATATAATTTATCTATAGTGGCGTTTTGTAATTTTATTTTAGTTTAGCGAGTGCGTGTGTGAGTTTGTGGGGCGGCCGACCGCGTGCGGCCGTCATGGCGGCCAACGCCGGCTTAACCGGGTTGAGCCGGAGACACGGGGTGAAGGTGGGAGCGGGCTCCGTGCTCAGTGTGGAGGAGGTGGCTCTGGCTGTGGGCCATGAAATCGGCCACAGCTCGGTGAAATCCGCTGCCTGCATGAACAGGGCGGTGGTGCTGTTCCTGGAGAAGGTGGAACAGGCCAACAGGTTGGTGGAGACGGGGATCACCGGGGGAGCAGTTCGTCCAGGTGACTCCGCTGACGCAGCCGTCGGCATTGATTACTTTGTCCAATGTGCCGCTGTTCATCAGCGATAAGTTCCTGGCGAAAGAACTGTCCCAACATGGGAAACTGGTGTCCCCTATTAGAAAATTACTGTCGGGCTGCAGGTCCCCATTGTTGAGACACGTAGTGTCTCACTGTAGACAGGTACATATGATCTTAAACAACAGGGCAGAGGAGTTCAACTATCGTTTTGTTGTCCGCGTAGACGATTTTGATTATATTGGCATGAATGCTGATTACTTAAACAGTGCTGATATTTAATTTTTTTCCAAACTGTGTTCTATGAAAAGGGGATCTGATTTGTTTGGTGAAATATTACAACAGTTGTGTTTAATAAAACCTTAGAAAGCCAAAATATTTCATCTCACAGAAGCTCTGCAGTAGCTCCTCTGCAGCTCTCAGCTCTATCTCCTCTGGGACTCCACATGATCTTCCCTTCATCATTGCCGATTGTCCAAATCATTTTGCTTTTATGGACTTTATTTAGATGTGCAAGGGCTGCATATGTATTCAGCATATTACAACAGCAGCATTATTCTAAATTCTGTAAACATTTTAAGAGGCAATTGCAAATGTTATTATGGTGAAGCAGCAGCATATAGGTGGAGAGGGGTGGTTGCCAGTCACTTCTAACAAGATAATCTTGTTGCTCTTGATTTATACTTAATAGTTTTTTTTAGTAAATCCAACTAAAAAAGCTTTAATCTGATGAGTGCAAACTACAGTTATTGTTGTTGAGTACCGTATTTTCACGACTATAAGGCGTACCTAAAACACTGAGATTTTCTCAGAAATTGGCGGCGCACCTATAATATGGAGCGCCTTGTTATTGGACTGAGTTCCAAAATCTGCTGTGTGCATTTGGTGGGTGCACTACAGTAAACGCTCCGCCCATCGATTAGTGGCACACCTATGTGTAAGGACTCCCTAAAATGGCACCGGTCAAGCGACACGCGTATGAGGCCTACTTTAAACTACAGGCCATTGAATATGCGGCTGAAAATGGCAATCGAGCAGCTGCAAGACATTTTAATGTAAATGAGTCCATGGTCAGAAAGTGGAGAAAACAAGAGAGTGAACTGCACCAAGTGAGGAAGACGAAGCTGAGTTTCCGCGGGAACAAAGCAAGATGGCCCGAGCTGGAAGACCGAGTGGAACAGTTGGTTGTGGAACAGTTGGTTGTGGAACAGCGAACAACTGGAAGGGGCGTCTCTACTGTCACCATTCGACAAAAGGCCAAAGCGATTGCTGAGGAAATGGACATTGAGCACTTCCAAGGAGGTCCGTCTTGATGTTTTCGCTTTATGAGGAGGCGGCATCTCTCCATATGCGCGAGGACAACTGTTGCGCAGTGGCTGCCCGCGGATCACCAGGAGAGGGCGGCCATCTTCCGCACCTACTGCCGCGACAAGATAACCGCGCCCAGCCACATCTATGAGGCAGCGGCGGGCAAGTTATGCCACCATATGCGGGTGGATTGTAGACGCATGGGCTATGATACCGTCTTCATGTATTGGAAGAGCTTTCACAAAATCAACGCTGAACCGGAACCGCTCGGTGAGTCCGATTCAGATTATTAAGAAGAGGAATTCTGGATGTTGGACATTGAAATAGCGCAGCTGTTTAATTCAGATACAGAAGATGAATGTTTTGATGGGGGACACCAGTTTTTTGAAGATGATGGTTTTGTGGCGGAAGAATGAATATTTTGTTCAATAAATGTGTCGAAACTCACCGTTTTACTTCCATTGTCATTTTTTACTGTATGTTTTAGCATGCACCTAATAATATGGTGCGCCTTATGTATGTTTTAAATACAGAAATAGCACCCGTAACTGAGACTGCGCCTTTTTACAGTGCGCCTTATGGTCGTGAAAATACGGTATTTACTAAGATCATGTGCATTGATGTTTCTGATTGCACTTTATCTCTGAGTAAGATAATGTAGGGTTGTCATTTATTGTTATTTTTGCATGTACTGGTGTTCAAATTTCTATTCACCTTCTCTTGCAACTGCTGTTTGGGAGGATGACAGGCATAATCATAACTTGTGCCTCTTCACGGATATTTGCAGGTAATTTTTTATTCAACCTGATGGAGCAGGTAGCAGCTGTTCTAGCAATGTAGTAAAAATCCTCGCTGCTCCAGGGGCATAGAGACGTGATAATTTCACATAAAAACGGAAATGGCCTAATAAACTAATTTTATTTCAGGGTGTATAAAACTTGTGGCCAGTGGAACTACATCTGAGCAGTGAAGTTAGCACAAGGGGCAGCTGGGTTCAGGGGCAGATTAATACATTTACCAAACCCAGCTCAATGAGTCAGCTGCCTTGAGTATCACACTCTGTGGCTGTGCGCAGTTAGCATTTGAATATGAGTACAATTATCGATATATGATGGCTAATGAAAAGTGACACTGACACTGAGGACTTTGACCTTGTACCACTGTATTGATCTAGTCCATCATCAACTCAGTCTTGATATTATAATAAAACATTCTCTTTACAATGATGCAAATAAAGTCTATTTATATAGAATTCTTCCACCGTCTTTGAAAACAGAAAGGACAAGCACAGGAAGCTACCTGCTCAGTAATAATAATGTATTAACAGAGCTGCCCCTCCCTATACACATAACACACTGTGCATAGGACTCCACGATCCATGGGCACCCCCATTTTTCGAACAAATTCAGCCTGAGCCCAGAGCTGAAGAAAACATGAGTAATCTAATACTGCAAGCGTTGCTGCGATGATTAAAAGCTATAGCCATGCTAGCGGTCTCCTTACCCGAATGAGGTAGCACTAAACTGCACTAAGCTTATATTTTTGGCACTATAGATCATTTTGATGTTTCCAATTGATTAAAACTAGGTAGAAGGAATGACAGCAGAGGACTGTTGTGACTTTATCAACAACCTGTCAATGCATATGTCTATGCTAACGTAGAAGTTTTGGGCTTCTTGTATGGAGGTTAAATGTCACCATCTCTTGGCAAATGGAATCAAAATTTGGGTTCATGAAAAAAATCCGTGGGGACAAAGAGCCTCTAAAAGATACACAAGATATAAAAGGTGATAACACCAACATAGAAATGGTAATAGAATGAAAAATAGCAAATGTGCACAATACTGAACTGTGCATCTATGGTGACTGAGGAGGCTGAGTCAGGGGTTTCATTTTAAACTGGGTAAAATATAAATAAATTCTGTGGGGTCCATCTTTTTTTTTTGCTCAGCTCTATGGAGTTCTGAATGGACACAGTTTCCATGGTATCCAGAGACAGCGAACAATTCATTAATTATCTAATATAACAGGTTTAAATGCACCTGGATTCTATTGCTTTACTTATGAGCTTTTGTGAAATGCATTTTTATTAGTTTAGTCGCAAATGAAGACGCAGGTCTGCATATGGGCAAAAATGCAATTCCTAAACCCAACCAAATCTTTTGATATTCAGCCCAAACTGTTTTAAAATCATGAAACAGTAGCGCCAATCAAATTGTTCTGTACCACACTGAGCCATCACTGTTGTGATACAAATGCCTTTTCTTGTATGTTTATATGTAAAGTGAGTGAAATTACCCTGACTATTGTTCCCACCTACATACTCTCATCTGTGTAAGACCCTGCTCAGACTTACAGTATTTTTGGGATTTATAACAAAATTGCGCTGTGGTCTACCTTCTGATTTTACACTCAATCAACAAATTTAGGGTTGAAGTAAGAAACAAAATCTTTGGCTGCTGCTTCCTCACTGCAAGGTAAAGATAATTAGGGCAAGGCCCAGATCTTCTTAAAAAAGCAATTAATATGCACAGTTACTGTATCATAGGAATAAAACACATTATAATGCATCCTTTGCCGTCTTAATTGCCATTTGCTTTTACAGGCCTGGTGAGCATCAGGGCATATGGTGCAATAAACTGTATCTGTGATCATATGGATATAGAGATGTCAGACTTTAGAGGATTCTGGCAACCCTGCCACTGAAATCTGAATAAATGTATAATAATGCAGTCCCAGTGAGACCTAAATTAAGTCCTAAACTACATAAAAATTATGCATGTCTTCATCCAGCATGAACATGTTAATAATGCCCTGCTTTAGTGAAAATTTCCATGGTTGCATGACTAGTTGTTGCTTTTAAGATTATATTGGCTGCCTTGTTTTTGAGTTTCAACAGTGGTAGTTTCAGAGAGATTAGGTAAATGTGTCTTGGAAAACAACCAAGGAACCCATCCTGAAAATGTGGAGGAATAGATTAAATGCATAATTCATGTCATTTTCGTCCTCTATGTTTGAGAATTCTGCGTGAATCTGGCAACATTTAATTGGCACAGAGATTGGGAAAAAAAACTGTCCAAATTGTAATTTTTTTCCAAAATAAAGCTCTCATTAATGTCACTGTAGTGTTAATATCTTGAATGTATGTACTGTACCTAAAAATCTATTATTCCTTATTCAAATTCATTTTATTTAATGTATATAAAAATAGGGCTGAGACGTGGAGGGATCGTTGTTCAAACCCTGGAACTTGATCTGTTAGTAGGGGGAGGCTATCTTCAGAGCACTGCGGAGGTACCCATGAATAAAGTACTAGAGCCCAAATACTCACATGGGGCTGAGATGCTGGTGTACCTTCGCCCATGAGCAGCTGGGATAGGCTAAAGCACCCCCCAAGGCCTCCCAAGGGATAAAGCGGTTAAAAAAGGGAAACAATACTTTAATACTAATACAATGATACAGCGGTAACTGCAAACAGAATGTGATTCATCAGCTAGTCTTCCGTCCACAGTGTTAAAGTTAAGCAATAAACAAGAGCAATTCTTATCTTACTTCTCTTCTCAGTGAGTGCCGGCTAAAGATCAGCGTGCACTTTTCATTTGTAGCTAAGAGCTACAGCTATGGAACTCAACAAGGAGAGAGAATGTGGGTCATTAAAGATGAGGAAACAGGCTCATTAATGTTTAAACCCTGAGCTGGCTCATGTCGTTACTCCAGTTCAATATGGGGGGGGGGGGGGGGGGGGGGGGGGGGGGGGGGGGGGGGGGGGGGGGGGGGGTGGGGGGTGGGGGGGGGGGGGGGGGGGGGGGGGGGGGGGGTGGGGGGGGGGGGGGGCAGATGACTATTGTGCATTTAGAAGGGATGTCATTATTCTGTCCGACTGTTAAAACATAGGGGGAAAGGCTCTGTGTCTGTCTTGGATCAAATTCAGTGATCAGCAAGTCTAATAAACTGTTGCTACTAGTGGTTTTGACTGTTTGAATGTTTGTGTCCTTTTTATTTAATCATAGGTACTCTACTAAATCATGCAGACCAGATTTTTGTAGCAAGGATCGTAGATTTAGAGACACAACAGAAAACCACGAAATTAATTTAAAAGAATGTTCATCTGACAAGACCAAAATGACACACTTGGTTGTTTGATAGTATTCATGAAATCGGTATTGTGAGACTTACTATAGTCGGTGTTTCACAAACAAGGAAAGCAAAGACGTTAGGAGTGAAGGCAAGTATACTATCCTGATGTTTCTTTTACCTTTACGGTGCTTTAATGTGCTCATCTCATTGTCGGCTGATTTTATTGCAGGGACAGACACTATAATCAGCTCAGCAGTAAGGTGTCCAAGCAAAGACAGCAGCTGAGCTTCACTGTGTTTTTTCTGCCACAAGAGGTATCAAGTGTAATTTTAATAGACAACAGGGGTTTTAGGGTGGAAGGAGAGAGTGGGAGTACACATGAGGACTCTGAATCTGGTCCAGTGCTGTCAGCCATGCAGCCATTTTAGTCAGTGCAGCCGCAGCATGGTCCAAGCATTGAAAATGTCCCCACTGTGTGCCAAATAAAGAATTATCTTATCCGATCTTACCTAGCCATTGATACTAGATGTGGGGGAAAAACAAGCCTCTGCCAGATAATAAGTTATAGCACGCAACATGTCAGTTCTCCACCAATCGGCTCATCTGTAAACAGACTTTAAAGTGGCATCATCTGGCTGATTGTTTAGGTCAGAGGTGTCAAACTCAAATATCCAATGGGCCAAAATTCAAAACTGGGACAAAGTCATGGGCCAACATTGGTATTTATTGAAAAAAATCTTCCTCCAGCATAACAGGGAACCTTTTGATATGGAACCCAAACTAGTTTTGCTCAACAACTGAACATGGAAAAGCAAAGTTTAACACAATACAATTTATTATTGCACACATACAAATCGAATTCAAATTTAAAAAACCATCACTGGCATTCATTTCTTCTCTTTTAAATTTCAACAGCAATCTTTTGCCATTGTACGTTAATGTAATGCCTTTTCATCTCTTCTACTTTTTGGCACCTTTGAGTCAAGCCAGGTGCCTTGTGCTTGTCTTGGTTTTGCATTTATAGCGTCATCTGTTGTTCTCCTTGTAATGCACATTGGCTCCACATACAACACAGACAGGTCCGTCTTTTACATATCTAAACAGATTTCTGCCTCCTACCTGTTTCGGCCTTTCCTTTAATCATTTTTCAGAGGGGTATAGCATTAGCAGATAAGGTCCGCTAAGACTACTTCCTCTTTCTTGGTGGTTGGCAAGCCACAAATTGGTGCATTACGACCACCACTGATGTAGAGTGTGAATTTTCACACCAAAACACCAGCAGAGCATTCTGGTATTAGCACATGCGCTTTAAGCGATAATACCGGCGGGCCAGCTCTAATAGTCAATTGGTATGGCTTCGTGGGCCAAATCTAATCACATCACGGCAAATTTGGCCCACGGGCCAGAGTTTGACACCAATGGTTTAGGTCACATACAGGCCAGTGCTATTTTCTTGTTTGTCTTCCTCTGCGTGGCTGGTAGCTGCTACTAAACTGCACATATTTTTGATCCACAAATTAGACTAAACAGCACAAAGGTTGCACACAAATTCATTGTATGGAAAATGTCAATGCAGCCTACCTTTAAAGAAACTACACAGCACATGAAGATTGACTGCCCTGTTGTGAGAGCATTTGTCTTTAACGGGCCATCAGGTTCTCTTCACATAATGTACATTTTATGATTCAGAAGATCATTTGCATCCACATTACCGATTGTCAGGATTTTTCTTTTAAGCTCATATTCGTACTGAAAATCTCATAGATTACCTGCAAAATTGGTATTTTAAATTTGATTAGAATGAGAAAAAATGGCCAGTGTAATGTAGGACCTTGTACACCACTCATGATTCGGCCAAGTGCTTAAATCAAAGTAAACCAAACCTCCGACCTCTTGTTTGAAGCCATTTTACGTTTCATCTGGAAGGATTAGTCAGTTCTACAATTGAACGTAACTCATCTTTATTCAAAAGGCATCTGTCACAGTCAAGATTTCATCTAGGTGTTTTACAGACAGAAAGCCTGACCCCCTCCAATAAGCAACAGCAGAAAGGAAACACTTCCATTTCAATCAGGAGAAATCTTGAGCAGAATATATTATACATATGTAATTTAATGATTGATTATCCAAGCCCATCCCCCCTTCTTTAGTTTTGCACCCTAATTAAAATTAACTTTATCATTTGATGTATGCGTCTCTATCCATCCTTCCCGCTGCATTATTTCCCCTTCTCCACCTCCTCAACCAGTTGCCATCAACAGTAGGTCCCTCTCATATGAGGTCTGGTTCCACTCAAGAGTTTAAAAAGGGAGGTTTTCCTCCTGTTAAGTGTTTCCTTGCCACTGTGCAAATTTGATTTGATTTTTATTTTTTTTTAAAAAGCAGGAAAGTCACAGAACCACAGAAGGTGTGTAATGTGAAACACAAAAGCAGAAATAAAGAATCAAATGATCTTGCTGTAGCATTTACATACATAAAGAAAAGCAATGAAGAGAGACAACTGCATCAGATAGTTAATGCAACATACAAACGTCTATATAACAGGTGAGCAGTGGTTGACATATCACTAACAAATTATGACTGAATGCTGATAAATTGAGCAGGGTGCAAAAAGTGGTGTGGGTTGAGCCTTTTCCTTTTAAAACAATTGGGAGGTTTTAAAAGACATGACTTACAGAGCAACAGAAGCTGCTTGGTATTATGTAACAGAAACACAGAAAACACCAACATCGTTTCCCCAAGAGCTCCCCCATTATACTTACCATCCCCTTAGTAGATGCCCAATTTGTCCCAGAAGTCCCACACATCGCTCCTGGTTTCCATTTGGGGCATGCATATGCACGGTCAGGTTTCATGACCAGCCAGCCGCCGCTGTTAAGATAACGCGCCAAGCAGGCAGACGTTGTTCTCGGCAGAAGTCGTCTGCTTGGCACGCGAGGAAGGGTCACCGTTGTGAGCAAGGTGCCCCAGTAGCACAACATTCGATTGGACAGCAGCTTCTCTGGTAGCGACAAGGTGAAGTTTGTCACCCGGGGCAGAGTCAAAGACAAAAGGGAGCTCGGCGCCGTGGCAGACATGCTGGTAGCAGTAGGTTAAACCCGACCATACCTTGGATCTGACATCACGTGGTCAAACACATACATCCAGACCTTGCTTGCCCGGCTGACGTGCCAGAACGTGCCGACATTCCTAGCTGACTTAAGAAGATGTAGTCTGTAACGTTCTGGAGAGAGTAAAAGGAAAGGACAACTTGTGAGAAATGGAATGAATTTATTGTGGCAATTTCCATAAATGATCCGATTTTTGCATTTGGGGTCCCCAGAGGACTTTACAAGTGGCGTATTAACTACAGCAATACTCAGTTGCTCACCACCGAATTTACTGAAATCAATGCAGTCTCACCACATTGTGCTAAAAATCCCCCAAATGAACAACGTTCATGAGAATATACGCCCGTTTTAAATTAGTTATCAATACAATGGGGGTGGTGGGAGCTCATTCTCTTGGGAAGTGGGTTGAGAAGCAGAGGGGTTCTTGGTTCGAGCCCCAGCAGGTAAAACATGGAAGGTGTTCTGGTAGTAGAGGGAGGTGCCAGAACACCTTCAGAGCACTGCCAAGGTACCCTTGAGCAAGGTACCGAACTCCCAAATGCTCATATAGGGCCCTGCGATGAACTGGGGACTCATCCAGGGATGGACCTGCCTTCACCCATCGTGGATCCTCCCCATGACCCAGATAAGGAAAAAGTGATTAAGACGACAAGATCAATGTAAAGATGTTATTTCTTACAAAATAGATGTCTAATCTTTTAAGATGTTTCTTTTTTCTTAAGAATTTCAGAGTATTGCCATGGTGCAAAGTTGAGAAATGTAATTTTGAAAGATTTTTTTTCTTAGAGGGGGGTTGGGGGGTGATTCCAGGGCCTCATTTGCTGGAGTTATTTTTCATTTTGTGTTTTTCCAAGGCAGATGTGACTCACCATGCCGTCGGGGTTTTACATAAGATGCTCTTGCCTTCTCACAGATACATCCATTTCACCTGTCACTAATACATATTAAATGTCAAACCTGTGAGCGTTTAAGGCTTCTTAAACAAATGGACCTTTCTTTGTGATATGTAAGCACTACATCTCTATAGTCCTTTAAACTATGTAAATTGTATACAACACAATCCAGTTGTTTTGTTTTTTTAAAGATTTTTGTCCAGCATCATTTAGAGAAATGAAAATACAAACAAAATAAATCTGAAATTTTGGCATGAGAGGAAGCAAAAAGGGAAAATGAAGGTAGACAGTCTGTCTTCTGTTACCTGGAAACCAGTTTGTCATGTTCAGCAATACTTGTGCCCACACAATCCCATTTGTGACATCTCAAACTAATCAAGGCAATAGTGGGAAGGTGATGAGACACACAGATCCGCTTCATCTTCCTCCTCACTTCAACATTTGTTGCAATGAAATTTTACAATCAAGAGGAACTGAATATTAAATGATAACTTTGTTCTGACTAAAATGATTAATATCCCACAACGAAAAATGGGGGGGCTAACATCACCCTATCCAGATCCTTAAAAACATGAAAAGGCAAGCTTGGACTGCATCACAGCTAAGGATGTAAAGCAGAGTATCAGCAATTTGTTTAGTTCTTTTTTCAGATATGACTGAGGATACCAGTATATCTCTCAGGAAATTAGCACACCTGAAGCTTTAACAGCTACAATTAGTGAAATTAGTCCTTCACTTCATAACTGAACCAAAATGATGTTATTTGTATTAAATACCTGCACATAGGCTGCTGATTTTGAGGAACGGGACATGAATCACTGCATTTGAATTGATACCATTTTGTCCTTCCCGCATCTGTCACACACGGATGCTTTCCTTCCTCTGAGCGAGCAGATTCACCTTTGTAAAGACCCTTCTGTAATCTCAGCTTCAACATAAACATGTCAGTGCTCCCAGTAAAGGGATTACAGGTTAAATCAATACCCTCCTTATATAGTTGTAAAGAAATTGTTATCTTTTTCTCTAAAATCCTAAACCTTAAATGACAAAATGGAATTGGTCAAAATATTACCATCAGAGTGCAATCATGACCTCATAGGTCCGTTCTTGTTGACCTTTACATTATATTTGGACCCATCCTTCAGTTTCTGACCATTTGTGTTGCGTTTTTTAACACAAATGGTCAGTGCGTTATTGACAGTTAAACAACCTTTTTTTTCCGCCCAGTGCTGTTGCTCCCTCAATTTCTCAGTTTTTCCCTAACCACTGAAATGTTTACCATTATCCTAAATGGATATTTTCACCTTTGGAGAATCTTTCTGTGCCAAATGTAAGGCACAAAAATATCCTACCAAGTTCCAAAAAGCACGAGACATGACCAAAGACGCCCTCACATCAAGAACCATCTGCGACAGACTCTGCAGCCGTCCCTTGCTACACAGGCGAAGTGTGCGTCTGTGTCTCTGTGGGTGTCTGACACATAGTCAGACACCATGATTGTGATTTCACTGACTCTTCTCACTGTGACTGAATGCTAAATATGTCCAGGAGTGGTCCCCTCCTGACTCCCCTGTAGGTCCCCAAAGCTCCACAGACTTTGTATTGAACCACACCAGCTCTCAAAATAGAAAAGCTTCAGTGTAATGAAATCTGTAACTTGGTCCATAGTCTCCACTGTCCCCACAAATATCAGTAACATAGGAATTGCTTCCCACTGTGACTGATGGGCTTCGATCTGACCACCATCTCCCGACTAAAGTTGGTCCACATACTGACACATGTCAATGAAGGAAGACAAATGACTAAAGGGTCCATTTTAGAGTCAGACCCCAGGAAAGTTGGAGCTAGGGCTCCCTCTGATGGCAACTTCTGGGTAAAAAGGGAACGGTAATCGTTACAATCCACAAGTATCTTACGCAAAGAGGGACATGTGAGAACTATCAGTCAGTTATGCAAGCAGTTCAAAGCATTTTAAGTAAATAAAATCACATCACACCTACAGATAACTTTTAATCAACCTGCATGTTGTTGAACTGAGGAAACAGGAGTAGAGAAACCCCCAGGCAAACCTTACACAAAATAGATTTCTTTGTAATGTTTTGTTTCATAAGAACACACATTCAGTAAAACACAACCAATTGGACAGAGAATAAAACATGCCAGTAAAACTTGGCCAGAGATCTAGAAATATGAAAGTAGTTAAGAGAATACTACAAAAGCCAATTTTAAATCTGCGTCATAACCGTAATTGTATGCAGGTATTTTCTACAGCTTTTGGCTCTATCACCATCACAAAGACAGTGTGAAATTGTTTTGGAAGCCTTCCTACCTGAGCTAGCATCCCTCTGTGGTCCGCCTCCCTGTACAGGGGCAGATATTTACGCAGGATCCCAATAGCATGTTGTTTAAAGATGGCCGTGATGTATACAGTGCTCTCCACTGCAGAGACGGGCTTGTGGAAGACGCTGTACACAAAGATCAGCCCCTCTTCTGAGGTCGTACCTGCCGGGAAAAAAGGAAACACAGGGGTTCACAAAGGGGTGGAAAAGATGAAAGCGGAACGTGTCGCAAAGCATCTGTGGGTGGCAGGCCAGGTATTAAATGCGACAGTGTAATTACAGTAAAATAAGCAATATGCCAGTTCATGGATTATTATTATAAATATGAAATATTAAAATGAAAAATATAAATGAAAGACTATGAAACAATGTTAAACTGATCAAAAGCTGTCTAATATCTTATAACAGGTATCTCGAAATCCGGGTGGACCAACAATGTATAGTGTAGTGTATATAATGTAATAGAAAATTTATCTGGGTTATAATGTATGGCGATTTATTTACTTTCTAAATTTAAATGTCTTAAATTATTTATTGAACTTTTTAATAATGATGTCATTTTATTGATTTTGGTGTGTCTTACCCAACAAAACTGACTTCTCTTTCTGCCAGTGGCCCTTCTGGAAAGCAGTGACAGTTTGCTCTTTTATCAAGTCACCATCGATATATGGACCCCACGTCTCAAAAACCTCCAGGAACTTAAAAGGGTTCACAATTTTGGAACCTGAAACCCATCAGTAAAACACATCACTTAAATGGGAAGAATTCTACAGTCAAAACTCAATCAGACATTCCCAATTGATTCAAGTCACTTTTGTGTGAATGTGCAAGATTATGTGTAATTGGTCATTCCAGTGAGTTAGGCTCAGACCAGTGCACAAATAGTGCAGACCCAGTCCTCAAGGGCAGCATCCCAACCGGGATTTCTGTCTTAGCAGGTAGACAAAGGTCTATCCTGGGACCACAAAATCCTTGGGGAAAGCATTTGCTGCCTGGTAGAACAGAAAACCACACTGGATTGCAGTCCTAGGTTGTCAACTGGTCTCACTCTGGGATCTACAGTTTCCTGTGATCATTAAGTCGCAACCCACGTTTGGGGTTTCTGATTCTCCTCAATGAATGAAAATTCAAATTTTAAATAAACTATATTTACGCCTTGCCATCTTTCCTCGTAGCAACACAAAGTTGAAGCATCAATCAAATAGTAGTTACCATGGCTACACTTAGGCTGCTGAAATTACTGTCACAAAAATGTTTTTTCCCCTGTATCTTTTGCGAACAACATAATGTTACTTATGATATCACATAGTGAAAAGTTCTGCGCGTGTTGATGGCGTCCTACTTGTTTTCATCTGTGCATTAAGGACAGCCTGAGGAGTGAGAGACAGCAGACAGACAATGTTGTTCACAGAGCAGTTGGTCTCCTTAGCAAAATCTTTTCCCAGCTTCAGGGCATCATGTCTGTGAAAAGGAAGATGGGAAATGAAACTGCAGTGTGGAAAAAGACTGGTGGGGGAGCATTGCAGCAAGGTCAGAATAAAGAAACTGTTCACTGAAAAACTGCACTGAACAAAAATAATCAAGATAATATTACAGTAAATAGACAACACAATGGTAGAAAATTACAAATACCCAGATTTACCAAGAGGTGCCAAGCTAATAGCAAAACCAATGAAAAATATGCAGAAAATGTAATTATTACATAAACAAGTATAATCTTCCTTTAGTTAGGCCAAATTGGCTAGTTTAAATGGAACATACAGATTTCCTGAACTAGTTATACTGGGATGGAGGTCAAATTGACTGATTACAGTAGAGTGGGACTGGGCCGTACTGGGCCAAAGAGAAGAAATGGACTGGTTCTAGATTTGGATTATACTGGGGAAGACAATTTTTGTTGTTTGGTCTGACAGCTGTTTTTAACTCATTTTAGGTGCGGAATCCAAAACTGAACTGAGTTTTTCCTCCATCACATCAAGTTTTTGAACAACAGGATCCCCTATAGTTCAAAGTACCCCCTATAGGATATTGATAGTACTGACCTATTGGGAACTGCGCGCACACACACACACACACACACACAACACACACACACACACACCACACACACACACACACACACACACACACACACACACACCACAACACACACACACACACACACACACACACACACACACACACACACACACACCTCTCATGCTACTCTCAATTGTGACGGCACAAACAAGTTCCCACTCAGCTGTACTGTAGATGAGTCCAATCCTAATCAGCAGGCAGGTCTTTCTACAGCTAATCAGTGGAATTTTGCTTATCTGCAGAGCAACCTGTGGTGAAAAAAACTTGACGTGCTAGAAAAAACTGACTAATTTTGGAATCAGCATAAAATTCTAACTGAAGAGAATTTTTTCCCCCAAACTGTTCCCCAGTGTTAAGAGTCCAAGCTGGTTCCTCACCTGCTCTTCAGAGGGATGGAGAATGGCACACTCTGCAGCATAGCCTGTTTAAACAGAAGTTTACTGCTCTGGATCATCAGGTGGAGACACACTGACTGAGCACCCGCACTCTCTCCGAATACTGTAACCTGACAATAAATGCAATGAGGAAGACAATGTTAGCCATATTGCTATTGTGGGGAAGTCCCTGTGAAGGCTCTTTATTGCTTCTGTAAAAATAAGCTTACATGTAATCATCACAGGGGAGTAAACTCAGGAACCAGGTCATGTGCTATGACCTACTTTATATACTATAGATGTGTCTCTGCATCAACAGACCGACTTTACATGATCAACTCCTCATCAAGCTGGTCCCAGGAGCAGGCATGGCACATTTTAGAACTAAATTGAAATGTTTCGGCTCCTTCACATTATTGATAATTACATGTAGTCACCAGCCAAAACTATTTTATCCTGTCAGTCCTGTTGATGGATCCTTTTGCACACTAGCTTAACTACTGTTTTTGTGCGTTTGCTTGCCTTGCTAGGATCACCTCCAAACACAGCAATGTTCCGCTGAACCCAAACCAGAGCCGCTTGCTGGTCCAAGATCCCATAATTCCCTACAGCAGAGGTGTGAGCATCTTTTCCAGAGACAAGGAAACCAAAGGCACCTTAAACCATAAATCAGGTCAGAGGATTAGACATAATAGATTCTGGCAGAGCATTTGTTTCCTCTTCGTTCTTCATTACCGTCATTCTCATCTGCTGCACCCTCTTCTGCTTTCAGTCTCGGCCAGTCAAAATAATCTCACACCCCCACCCCCACACTATTATTTAACTGGAGATTATTGCTTTTCTTATTCTGATCCCGAAACTGGAGATGCACTTATGTACAAAATATAGAGCAGGCACAATAACATTAAATTTGCTCGCTTTGTTACAACTAATCAACCAGCACATTTTCCCCAACCCTCTTACCTAATCGATACTCCATGCTCACAACAACGGTGTGTGTGAAGTTGCTGATGAAGCGTCCGTCATACAGCGGCTTGGAGGCAGAACCGGCGATGAAATCCCCACCGTGGATCCACACCATGACGGGTAGAAGGCTCTGCAAGGGGGCGTTGAAGTCCACGTCCAGAGGGACAAAGACGTTGAGGTAGAGACAGTCCTCACTGACCTTTTATTTGGGGACATTTCAGGAAACGAGGTGTAACTTGTATTTTTTATTTTTTTTTATAAAGAGGTACATTATGTAGATTACACGGATTATAGTTAGAGATACAGTTGCTGCTTTGTAAGAAGATTATTCTAGGTATGTTTAAGGCCAAGTCTGTTTAAACTGAGTGGAATTCCTTGGCCTGTTCCTGAGCCGTTTTTGAAATGTACCAGTATCATCAATGCACTGATGTGCTGGTTTGCAGGTATGATTGGGATTCAGATCAAGAGTTGCACATCAATGCTGTTCAGGTTAGAATCTTAGCTTAGTTATGGGGTTAACTGTTGTCATACAATGGGAAACTTCACACTGGAATTATCACTGAAACGTAAACATGTATATAGTGTATAAAAGGAGATGAATTGTTCCTTACAGTCCGAGAACACTCTGCTGCAACCGGTCCACTGCAGGCCTGCATGCATGCTGCCCTGGGGAAGGAGGCATCGTAAACTTCTTTCCAAGGCGTCACCGGTCTGGGGGGCTTCCAGCGATATGCCCCGACAGGTGGGTCTGCATATGGAATTCCATAGAATACTTGTGCTTTATCCACTGTTACTCCCTTCATCTTGCCATCTTTTGTTAACACCATGGGACCAGGAGCCTCATTTGCATCTCGCCTGGACAGTGAGTTCTTGGTTTGCTCTAAGATTGGGATAAACTCTGGGGGTCTCAGCCTCTTCTGGGAGTTTATCTCAAAGTCTTCATTTGCCAGATATGGCTCATCTCTCACCAGCAGTCCAGGCTGGAATCGTCTCAGAATGCTGACAAAGTCGTCATTTTTCATCCTCTCTCCAAAGGTGAATCCTAGTGCGCATAAAAGCAGCAAGCAGTGCCGTCTTTCCATACTGGGTTTGAATGCTCAAACTTCCCAAGAAGCTGTCGAATGGTCCAGTTCTAAAATTCACAGCCCCCACAAAAAAGCCACGGTCTAAACCCCTCCATGGGCTGGTCACCCTTGTGACTCTGATTTCGTTAGTTGCTTGTTAGGATTTGCAAGACAAAAGCAGCAGTGTGTGAATGCTGAATAGTGTCCAGTAGACCCTAAATGGCAAGAAACAGACACTGTGATGCAGGACAACTAATACGGGACACATCGTCGTCCCTTTACCTAATGGAATCACAAAGTCTCAAGCAGAGAGTAAATGATGAGTCACTTATTTCATCTCTTATTCTGTTCTTTCAGTGACTCCTATTTGGTCCTCTTGAATCATGTCTTTTCGTGTCATGCGACAACATTGTCACATGACACATGTGACAAGTCTGTAAAAAAACGATTCAATAAATTTGGGCATGGCTCATTTTCAGCTTTATTTTTCCTCCTCCTAGGTATCACGACACCATGAAACTAAGCTAGGGTCAAAGAGAGGCTGTGTGAGGCTTATTCTCACATGATATGAACAAACACTTCTGTTCTTTTAAACTTCTTGTAAAAGATAATTGCAAATGGAGCAAACTGCAATTACCTTGTCAAACCAGAGGCAGTTCACGTGACCACACTTTCAAATGAAAACCTCAAATAAAGTTCTGTGCTCCAAATGACCATTGTTATTATTTATTTTATTCCCATCGGGTGTCTTCTAATGCTTACTTAACATGTATTTGTGACACAGGAAACAAAAGCAGTCCTGGGGGGGGGGGGGGGGGGGGGGGGGGGGGGGGGGGGGGCAACAGAAACTCTTGGGAGATCGGCTATTTTTTGTGTGTCTGTTGGACTGTGAGTGTTCTGGGGATACAGTGTTTGGTGAGCTCTGCCACAATTCTGCTGCCATTAACAATCCACTAGGCATTTGCTCTCAGTTCATAAAGCGTATGCTTATGTTATGTGACAGATTTCCTTGCTTAACCATCTGCATTTCCTCTATAAGATCTCTGGGAGCTATCTTCACCAGAAGCAAACCAACTTTTCTCCTTTCTCCAAGTGTTATTAGCTCCACTGATTTAGGCATTTATAGCAAGCTGTAGCTCCACTACCATTTAACACAGTACGCCACTTAGGAAATCGCTGCAGTCGCGCCAGGAAATTCTCATCTTTGATTACACTTCCCCAGAGGAACCTCGGTAGAGTGAAGCAGTTTGAATTGCTCAAGTCAGTGTGATCTTCAACGTGATACCACCGTTTTGTATAAGTTGTTTACCTAATTCTGAACAATCTTCATAAATCAGATTTAGATCATGAACTCTACTAGCTCGCTCACAGTTAAGAAGTGACTCTAAAATTGCTCTGTAGTTTGAGATAACCTGCAGTTTCCACTTTACATGCCCAGTGACTCCCCAGTCCGATGGCTATGTCTAAATTATTATCAATGCAGTTGGCTGCAGCGAGATACTCTTTTACGTTCTCACCTACTAAAAACATCAGGCCATAATTTGCATTTCTTGGAGAGGATGCAGGACCAAATAGATGGACTCGGACTCTGCTTATACCTCCATTTTCCTACCAAAGAAAATGCAAAGTTTCTGTCATCTCATCAAAACATCCAACTGAGATTTAACCAATGAAACAGTTTTCTTATCTCTCATGAGCTGCTTGAGATGAGATCAAGCGGGGTTTTTTTCATTTTACACTCCATCTCAATTGATTCAATTTTATCCATAGCCTTTTCAGTGGGGAATCTAACAGTCGAATCAGCATTTGCAGCAGTAATTCTGAATACACAAACGATCGATCACACGGACTCCAAAACAAAACCTGCAATATCCACACCTATTGCGCGTAATCACGACTTCATGGATTCCCGCGCTGAGCAGCAAACTGCATCGCAAGTCCTGTCGTCATCAATCAACACAGAGTCAACACGCCAATTTCCATTCAGCGGCAACCAGTTCAAACTCTTTTGTAACAACTCCAAACCAACTTAGTTTGTCTAATGTTACTCACAATGTTACACGACCATCAAACCATTTCGTCGCTGAGAGACTAAGAGGGGAAAATTCTTACCTAAATTCTTGGACGCGCTGGTTAGTCAGTGAAAATAAATCATTTCCCGCTCATCAAAAGCGCCACTCCCGCCGCCATTTTCTCAATCTCATAAATTACCCAGGTGAGTGCTGATTTTACCACCTGGCTGACGCAACTTCATGTGACCCGCATTACCGTTCGTAACCAAAAACCCTAAACAAAATTATTTGGCGCCTACTTGGCGATTGTTTTGGTAAGAAACGCCTTTTCACAGACAACAATTCAATTAGTCATTTTATGTTTACTCCAAGGCTACAGCAACTATCATTTCCATATGTCATATATAACACTGGACTAGCAATTTACATGTATTCTGAGACTACTACTACTGCTAATAACAACAACAGCAATAACAACAATTATAGTAATAACAATAACAGTAATACAACCACTAATAATAATAACAACGACAATAATAAGAGCCTTGGTAGCTCAGTTTGTTGGGAACTGGGCGGAGAAGCAATGGGTTCTTGGTTTGAGCCCCACTGCATACAAAACATAGTAGTAGGGGAAGGTTTCAGAGCACTGCCAAGATGCCCTTGAGCAAGGTACCGAACCCTAAACGCTCATATAGAGCTGACAACTCATCCAGGGGTGGACCCTATACATTTGCCCATTGCGTACCCTCCCCGTGACTCTGAAAGGGATAAAGTGGTTGAGAAGAGGAGATGATAATAATAATGATGCAACTTACTATAATGATTATTCTTTTTGACATACATTTTTCTGTTTTTTGTGGCAGTTGCCAAACAGTTTGAAGGTGCAAGAACTGGAGTGTGGAGCAGAATTTTTTTGTTTTGTAGGTCTAAATCCTACTACGAAGCCTTGTCACACCCTAAATGCAATATACTCTGATATTCTCTTCAATAACTCTGTAAAAATAAATGGTACCTTATTTTGTTTAAGTTTTGCTTTTATTGTGAATCTCTATGCCCGGTGCCTTTGATGAGACACTGGACATGTTTCACCTTTTCACACAAACTACACTGTTCACAATTTCTTGTATCATGAAAAAAAAAAGTGCCATTTAATCCCGTAGGCACCAGTCTCATTCATGATATGAGGGCTTCCTCCTTGTTGCTCGTTTGGCATTCTCTCAGTTCTCCTACATTCTTTTTAATGTTATAAAACTGTCACCCTTTACCCTCTCTGTACCAATGCTTCTGCCATTTGCTCATCTTGTATCCAGTGCAATGCCCTAGAGATGGCTAATAACTCACCTGTATATACCGATATATTATCATTCTTTTATTTAGTCCCATTTGTAACTCTGGAACTACTAAGCATAACTTACCATGTTTTGCCCTGATTTGGATACAGCTGTGTATACTTTTTAAAAAACAGGATTTTTTTTTTTTACTTCATTTGCACTTTTTCCATTTATCTTTTTCCAATAAACTAAACTCAGTACTTGCATCTTCCAGTATCCAAGGTGGGATGGCACAGAGCGAGACTGTCTTACTTATACTCACATCAGCAATCCTATTCTCTCTAATCCGGCCTTCAATTGTCCACCCAAAACCATGTGTCTTTCTTTTTTTCCCCTTCTCTTGGCATGATTTTAAAATCATCTGAGTTGGAAGATTTTTTTCTCACCCTAAAAATCATATATCCTATTAAGATCTTGTCCGGGAGAGTCTAAGGCATTTGATTTTATGGACTGTTCCCCCATAATACCGAAGATATCTATTCTCCTGATTTGAATTTCATTATCATTTTAAAGTAAACTTTTAAAGTAAACTTTTACAGAGCTTCAGCCAAAAAGTTTGCTCATCCTCTTTCCTTCCTGCCGCTGCTGACACCCGGAAGTGTCTTCTCATACGTGGTTGGACGGTGTTCAGGGATAGGGACCTGGTCAAGAAACTAATTCAAATGAGAAGCAGCTGAGGATGGCGTTAAAACGAAGTGGGACGCCCCCCGAGTCATAGGCGCTCGTGCTCAAAGCGCAGCACACACCTGTTAGTCATTAGGAGTTGGTCGATTTCAGTCAGTCGTTGATTTGTTTCAACATAACACGATTTATTCTGCTGGAAACACAAAGAAAATGTAAGAAAATGTATTTATTTTGCACGCGAGCAGTTGTATTCGAAACGAATGAAGTAATCGCCTTTGAACCTTTTAGGAACTCCTTCAAGATTTCGTTAATTGTCGTCGTTCTGTGGCCTCAGGTAGTAGCCGCCCAACCAGACCCTTCTCTGTCGTTTGGTAAGTAGTGCAGTATATTCTATTACACCGATGTAAAGATTTTTATACTATGCTTTTTTGTTTGTTTGTTTTGATGCAGAGGCTTTTGACGACATCTCCTTCTCGCTGTGCTGGATGAGCAAAGGTGACGTTCTGGACAGGTATGTCAAAGAGAGGGAGAGATGTTATTTTGATGTATTTGTATTAAATGTTACCAGGAGTCGTGGTTAATCCCAGGCTGTTATCAGGAAAATTCGAATTCATCAAACAATCTCAAACATTTCCGTTTTCCGAATAAAATGACCAGATCATATATTTTCCATTAAATACTTCCTGTTCTAAAGTTAAGAAAATAGCTAATTAACAGAATTACCAGGGGGTGCCAAGTATTAATTCTATTACAATTATCAGTTGTGTACATTTATCTGACAAATCTAGAGCAGTTGTAAATGAATATAAAAGCTAACTACCAATACTGTATTGTATTAACTCAATGATTTCTGGCATTTCAATGTGTTGAAACATTTATTTTAACATTTGAGGTATATGAATTTCTTATACATTCTTTTAGAGAAAATGCGAGCGTTTGGCTCAATGGTGTAGCTCTGACGTCTGTCCGAAAGCTCGGTAAAGTGATCTCCCTGACTGTGTCTCCTGGTGTGGAAAACACGCTAACCCTTCAGTACCGAGGCTCTGCCCAGTCATGGACTTTAAAAATTACGCCTGGTAAACCATTATTTTGATGTCTTTTTCTTTTACTGAGCCAAACTGTAATAAGATAATGTCTCTTGTCAGGTACAACACTGACTAAAGTTAGAGGAGATCAAAAACCACAGCAGCAGCCATTAAGTGACACTAAGGTACAAATATGTTCAAATTGTTGGAGGGTCATGTTGGCTCGTTTTACGGTTTCTGTTGTCTTTAGGGCTTCCAGGATATATTAAGCCCTGATGAGGCTTTTGCCTGTGAAAACGGGACACTGTTTTTCCACCAAGATGAGAACTTCTTCCTCGCCTTTGGTAATTCATCTGCTTCTTGTATTAATGTTTTCCTTTTTAATTGGTTTAAGTTTGATCTGTAAATGTGCATTAAGGGAATAGCTGATTAACAGAACTACCACAGATGCTGTTCTTTGTATTTCCAAGACCTTGATTGATGCCATTTCAGGTTACACGGCACGTCTCGCTGTGGTGCTCCAGTTCAGCTCTTCATCTATGTTAATGGTGTCCTGGACAGAGAAAGATGAAACTGTCAGCAGAACTACCCTGTACCAATCTGAGCTGGACAGCTACACCAATCTTGGCATGGATACAACCACTAACAATCACTACAGCTTCACAGCTCTGGAGTCCTGCAGCTCCTATGTAGTCTGTGTGGAGATTGCAGGGACGCAGTCTTTTACCTGCCTTGCTGCAGTCACTGGTTAGTGCTAATTGATCACCACTCCTTGTACTGGTCTTGATGTGCCTTCTTGCACAGATCTGCAGATAGTGGACCTGCTGGGTTGTTGCCCTCATCTGGGTCTACCTGGTCTCTCCAATTGTTTATATCCATGCTGGGATATACTGTATATGGCAAACCTATGGGGTGTTTGACCTAATGTATTAAACACCTAAACATGTGGAACTCTGTTAAATATATTATCCCCCCCATCAGATCCAGATATTCCACAAGACTTAAAAGTGTTGTCCTGGAACGGCACTACCATATCTCTGGTCTGGGCTCCACCGGAGAACAAAAAGTATTCCCTCTTCCTCGTTAGTGCCTTCTACCTAAATGGAACCGATCATGTGACGGAGGAGGTCCACCTATGGCACACAGAAGAGAGCCTGGTTTTTGTCTTGTCCGACCTCCACCCCTGTAGCCGGGTGAGGTTTGGACTCCAAACTGTGTGTGAAAAAGGAATAGAATCCCAATATAGCGAGATGGTCCATAACGATGGAAACTCCCGTAAGTACAACTCGGTTACTGATCAGTGTTATGTCAAGTGCAGTAGTTTTAATGAAATTTATACAAGTGGAATTCAAATTTGGATTTTTAGTTGAAACCAATAAAACAATTTTTCAAATATTTGAAATTTAAAAGTACACTAAAAGGGAATGTGATGTATAATGCGATCCCTTTGTGCTCCTCAGTTTACTCCAGTGTTGAGGCTTTATGTCAGACATCATATGGCCCCAACAACTACACTCTGACCTGGGAAGTGAGGAACACATCGTCCATCTCAAAGTTCCGAGTGTACCATGAGGGGGCGCTACAGGGAACAACCCACTTTACCAACTACACAGTCGATGGGCTGCTGCCATGTCAAGAATACCAGGCCAAGGTGGAGGCGCTGTGTGGAGATGATGTGGTTATGAATGTCCAGACAGTGGCAACACACACAGGTAGCGTGGAAATATAGTTTGACAGTTCATGCTACGAACACCATAAGTTTGTTAATATGGAACATTGTTACTTCCTCCCCCCCTCCCTCAAGAAGGGACTCCAGTCAAATCCTTTTTCATAAAACAGTTTGTCTAGTTTAAGCATCAAATGATTAAATTAGATGAATAATTTTTTTTATGGAAATGTTTCACTGATTTACAATGGAACATCAGCAGCAATGCACTTAACAGCTGGTATCCAAATTGCAAATTACTGCATAGCAATTTAGCCTAGAATATTTTGAGTAATCTTCAGTAATGGTTAAATGCACAGCAACTTCAGTTCATGCTTGTTTATCCATATCTGTATTTTCTTGTCTTGGTGTTTCTGTATTCAGGACTTCATGGTGTGTCTGACCTCAAGTATCGCTCAAATGACTCCACTGCCATGTGGGTGTCCAGTGGAGAACACCCAGGGATCGCCTTTCTTTACGAGCTCTCTCTATTGAATGGCACCACTTTGCATAAGAGCCAGGTGACTGACACAGAAGTGCATCTCCCAGGACTAGATGACAGTAAAAGCTACCTCCTTGATGTGTGGGAGCAATGTGAGGGACAGTGGGAGTCGGAACGTGCTCAGCTCTGTATTGAAGGAGCTAATTCTTCACTGATGATGTTCCTAAGGGCTGTTGGACCTATTCTAGATCAAGGTCAGTGTATCCATAGTTTGGTTCAACTGTTATCAAACAAACCTGAGCAGCTTGTCATTTAACTTTAATGCCAAACTTATAAAATGTCAGGATTTTAGCAAAAACAAAAATCTATGTTTTGTTTCTTCTCTTGGTAGAGCTGCAATTAAATTTTTCCAGATTTGGTCTTACTGTGGTTGTACCCTGGTCACTACCTCAAGATTTGCAAGATAATGCATCAGAGCCAAGACATACAATGAAGGAGATTATCAGAGAGAAGGTGGGCAAAAATTTCACTGGCTCTCAAACTGAGCTTAACATTTTGAGAATCTCCGTTTTTTTTTTTTTTTTTTTAAAACTACAATCCACATATCAGATTTGAGTCTTTTCATTGTCACTGTTGATCATTTAGCTTTAACTTTTTTTTAAATCACTTTTAAATTGGGGATAGATTTGTTCATGTCAGTTGATACATTGATTATACTGGCTAATATTTGAATAGGAAGTTTCTTTTACTTCCAACAGATTGACTTTCTCTCAAATTTTGTCAAAACACGTTAATTATCAGCCTCATGCTAAAGTGAATGGATGAAATATTATAAACCAAATCACAAATGCAACATTTGTCATAACCTTCACTGTCCAAGAGCGCCAGCCATAAATCACGACGCATCTTAAATAACTTCACTTGGCGTTTTTCTTGAAAGTTCTAATTATTTATACACATCCTTTTTCTTCAGCTGCAGAGTCTTTTGCAAGGCTTTAAGCAGTCAGTCCATGTTGAGGTGTCCAGTGTTGAGCCTGCAGCCCACCCGAACAAAACGGAGATTGTGTTCATGACTTTTGATGTGTCCCAAACGGAACATTTGCTGCTACCTGCTGCTGAGCAGCTGAAATATATTCGCTTGCGGAATGAAAGCAACATCAAGATTACAGATTCGAGCATTTACTGGGACAGTGAGTATCGGTGAATCTTAAAGTCCGGAAGCTTTTATGGGGGGAATTATCCCGCCATTGTGATTTGATTCTCAGTTCCAGATCTGTGTGCCTCATCCAAGCATGCTTTGTGTCCACCTAACTCTTTGTGCGTCAACACTCTGGGCTACTACACATGTGTGTGCCAACATGGATATTATGACGTGAGGTTTTTTATGCAACCACAGGTACTTCAGCATCCTGTCTGCAATGGTAGGAAAATCACTTGGACTTTTTTTTTTTTTAACATTCAAATGTAAACAATGTGTTCCAGCTTTAACTTGGCCATCTATTGTAAAAGATCTGTTTTTTCTTCAACTGAGTCATCCTTTAATTACTCTTGTTCTAAACCAGAAAAAGGCCTTTTCAGCCAGTGTCTGCATAATATGGTTGCTGGCGGTATAGCAAAGGCCTACTTGATGTCTCGTCTTGGTGGAAAGGTGGATGTAAAGTTGAATGAAGGACAGTGCAAGGTGCAAGAGCAGGACATGTTCTATTACTTCAGAACTTCACAAAAGACATCTAAATGTGGAACTAAGAGACAAGTGAGTTACCTTTCAGACCTGCTGTAAATTTCTCCCATTTCCTCAATACCACCATGTCTCCTGTCTTTATCGACGTCTAGGTCAACAGGACCCACATCGAGTTCCAGAATATGCTCTCTGTGTCCCTGCGCAAAACGAAAATCATCCGCCGGCGGGATTTTAAAATCATCTGGAAGTGCGTCTACCCTCGACATTACACTCGCAACACTGGCGTCAGTGTGGGCACGGACTGGTGAGACTGTTTCTCTGCTCGAGAGTCCGTAGTTTGGTGGTACATGAAACAAGGTTCTTTGATTGTAGGCTCTCCACCTTATCCCTGGTGGAGTTCTCCTCCTCACTCCAGCTGGGGCTGATCATGACGCTGTACACCAATGATTCTTACATGCACCAGTACACCAGTGTCGTACAACTGGAAAGTGAAGACGTGCTGTTTTTCCAAGTGGCATTGCAAACCAACAACACGTTTGCCTCAGATGTTCTCCTGCAGGTGGATTCCTGCTGGGCCACTGAGAGCAGACACCCGGATGATGCAGTCCAAGGCATCCTGCTTCAGGATGGGTTCGTGAACCATTTTATTCATTGCAAAATTGGATTTCAAATGTCTTTTTAAAGCACTTTTTGATACACTGTTCTACACCAAAATCAAACAACCAGTGGTCATTTTTAAAAAAAATTAAATTACTTCTGTGCAATTTACCTTAATTCCAAGTCATGTGTCTAGAATATAAGGCGACATTGATTTGTTCCAGTTGTCCCATTGATGAGACATTCCAGTGGCTCTCTGTTAATGGTGGTGCCCAGAGGAGCAGATTCTCTGTTGAGATGTTCACCATGCCTCAGGGGTTGCCCCTCTACATTCACTGTCTGGCCAACATATGTGGACCCGATGAAGAATGTTCGAAGGTAATCTGATGCTTACTTGTGTATAATTGAGCCATTTGCAACTCTGGTGCTGAATATGCTCCACTGATATTGAAAATCTGATCTATCCACGTGACTTCATCAAGGTGTGCTTTGAATTTTGAACGGTGCTAGATGATGATGATGATGATAGGCATGTTTGGAATATGAGTTCTTTAATGGCTTACCTATCACATGTGATGGTTTTAACAAGTTCTGATATCTGTAAAATGGCCTCAACTTTCATAATTCTGCTCTGGGGAAAAATGTGGAGTCATTTTAAACACATTACCAACTGAGCTTTTGCAGGGGTTTGATAGAACTGAGCTGTAATTGAGTGCTGTAACAGGATTGTAGCAGCCACAGTCGTGCTAAGAGGTCGGTACTGCATGCTAACGGGAGGAGGAAACTAGGCGCTGTGGTTTCTGCTGGGCCTGTGCTGGTCAACGCAAGAGTCCAAGAGTCCACATCTTCCTTTTGTAAGTTGCTTAATGAGTAATGATCCCTGATTTATTTTTTCATTTGGTCAGATGTCTTCAAAATACATTGCTTTTTTTGTTATTGCTAAAGAACTTGTCATTTGTTTCTGAGGAATGTGGATGTTACACATATCTTGTCCAATCTGTCTACAGGGACGGAACACATGAGGATGATCTTCACTGTTGCAGGATTGATAGGATTTTTAATTGTAACTGTTCTCTCAGTGACTGCATCTAAAGCAATCATGACTTATTATGAACGTCTACGTCTTAAAGTGTTTTATCAATGAAAGAAAAATCACAATTAAAAAAAATTAACTCCGTAAAACACTTTTGCTCACTGGCTTTTTTTTTTTTTTTTTCAGTGCTCATGAATTCTTAAAGGTCTGAATTCTTAAATCCTGAGTTCCAATGATTGCCACAGTTCATTTTCTCTGCTGTAATCAGTGGGATGTAACCTACCATACCAAAAATAAACTGGCGCTTCAGATGTAAAAACTATTCAATGTGCTGGTGGCTACACATCAATATTCATGTGCCCAGAACACAATAGGCTGTAGTACTCATGCCAGGCCAGTAGTTGGTGGTATTGAGATGTGTATTTACAGAAGCGCATGATAATTGAACATTTAAAAAAAACCTAGAAATGCATTTGTTTTTTCACTTGTATTGCAAAGATTAGGAAATTATTCACCCCCCCCCACCCCCCCCCCCCCCATGATGCTTAAAAATAAGTCCATGCATTTGTTACTTCCAGGCTGGACTACTGTAATTCATTATCCGGATGTCCAAACAACTCTTTAAGAAGCCTCCAGTTGATCCAAAATGCTGCCGCTAGCGTTCTGACAGGTGTTGACAAGAGATCACATAACTCCTACTGGCTTCTCTTCATTGGCTGCCCATCAAATCTAGAATCATTAAAATGGAGCCTAGCTCCATCCTACCTGGAGGAGCTAGTGACACCTTATAATCCCAACACACCACTCTGGTCTCAGAATACTGGTTGTGGTCCCCAGAGTCTCTAAAGGTAGAAAGTGGGGCTGAGCATTTGGCTATCAGGCCCCCACCTGCTGTGGAACCAGTTCAGGCATGGCAGGCTGACTCCATCTCAAATTTTAAGATCAGATGCCTTCCTCTTGAAAAAGCTGATAGTACAGTAATTCTGTAGTTCCAGTTATTCTAGAAAGACTAATCATCATATTTACAGGGTTGTCTAATTGTTAGGCTAACATCTTAGTTATGCTGCTATAGGCCGAGGCTGCTGGGGTGCAGAAACATGATCACCTGACGGGCCTCTGTTTCCCTGCTGGTTGATACATAGCTTCCTCCCTTCCTCTCTCCTCTCCCTTCCCCTCCTCTCCTCTCCTCCTCACCTAGTAGATCAGTGATCTTGTGTAGTTTTTCTGCTTCTCTCCCCTTTCTCTGTATCCATCTACAGGTATCGTTGCCTTCATAGCTGTGCGCTGACCTCTGACTCTGTTGACCCACTCAACTCTTATACCAGTGCATATTTACCTATAAATTTATTGTAATTTCGTATTCGAGTGAAGTGAATAAAATGGATTTCCGACGCGTGTGTTTTAAAAGTGGTGAATAATGCTTAATCTTTTAACAGTGCATATGTTCGTAAGGACCATAGAACTTGTAATGACACTGGGGGCAGTATTGCGCCCCAAGCATACGGCCTTTCCGGTAGCATACGTCACTTCCGCTCTTACAATCATGGCGTCTTCCACGACGGGAGATGGTGTGACACAGGCGCAAACGCCGAAAAAATTGAAAAAGACAACAAATGAAGGTTAGTTCCTGACAAAACATAGCTAATGCCATAAATGGAATATCTCTGACCTGTTGACTGTGACGCAAATATGGAGTTTAATGGGGTAATTGGCTTGTTTACATGTCAGCTGCACGACGCGCAGAAAAACTGCTTTAGCATGTGGTTGTGTTACAGCAGATCATTGAGATGTGTTGGCTCCGTCTTTATAAGAATATTGTTTTTTAATACGAAGCAAGCTAGTTGCTCGTTATCCTTTAAAAAGGAACGGTTTAGATGTGTCTGCAGTGTAAATTTCCCCCGTACACGATGGTTTAGAACAGGGGTGCCAAACTTATTTTAGCTCGGGGCCACATGGAGGAAAATCAATTCCTAACCGGGGCGGACCGGTCAAATTATGGTTTATAATTTAAAAACAACTTAAGATTGTTTTCTTTATTTTAATACTATCCAAAATAGGACAAACACAACATCACTATTAATTATAAAACACTTCAAGTTTTTTGAAAATTCTGAGGACAAAGAAAACACAGTGCCTCGGTGATTCAGACTATAGATAAAAATAATAGAATAAGTGCAAGAACCCGAGTCACAAATCAAGAATAGGTCAAAATTACAAATAAATTAAAAACGCTAGCACCTCAGTATAACAACAAATTCACATAAAGCTGGAGCCTGAGGACAGTGTATCCAAAACACTGTTAATCATAAATCATTTCAAGTTATTTGAAAAGTCTGAGGACAAAAAACACATAAACACACAATCCTCAGTGATTCACAGACCTGATTCACAGATCACAGAACTATATGATGGTGTTTCATGCAGCACTTTAAGTAGGGTTGCATTGTTTATTTGACCCCTGATACCTGGCATCTTTTAGCTTTTAAAAGTGCATCGATATCAGGTATCACATTGTGAGTAACAGCCAACAGGATGTGATTCAAGTGGCTGTGCGTGAGCCTTGAGTGCAGCTTTGTTTTTTTAATGCTCATATCCAGAGAAAATATGCTCACTAAGATATGTGGTTCCAAGCATGGACAACAGTTTTGCAGCGAGGCTGTCAAGTTGGCAAGAGGTCCTGATATAACAGCTGCGGCAAATTTGGCCTTCAAATCCGAATCATACCGCAAGTCAATTATTTCAAGTTGGGTGTTGACGGGCAGATCAGAGGGAGTCACGGTGAATGGAGAGCAAAAAACTCTGTAATCATTCTCCTGTTCACCATGAATCTGAAAACGTCGCTCAAACTCCTATAACAGTCCCGTTACTTTATCTTTGAACCGCTTTATGTCTGCGACACGTTGGGTCGCTCACACGTTTTCAGACAGGGGAAGTGAGCTGCATCATCGTTAGCAATGACCTAGCTAGCTTTCACCGCAGCGTCACTGTCCTATCTTCAGACCTGAAACACTTCATCCACCTTCTCTTTTCTACGCTGTCCTTGAAAGTTGTCATATTTTTCGACATGAAGACTCACATAGTGGCCACGGAGGTTATATTAGCACTGCAACATGCTGTGAACACACCAGACATGCGTCTTTCCCATTCACTTCCATGAAAAAATAGGATGACCATTTTTCTTGGAACACTCTGCACTCTGTGTCCACTTTTTTTTTTTAAAGCAACATATTGGGGCAATCAGGATGACAAAGCATATAATGCTAGAAGTAGATGCTGTAATAAAGAACGGGCAAAACACAAAGTATAAACAAGCCCCAGTATAAACAATTTGCATGTTTAACACAATTGCTATTGCGCCATCGAGTGGACACAATTAGAACAGCAGTTTATTGAGAAGTTGCACATAATTTTTATACTTTACATAATCATCTCTCGGCCGGGTTAAACCAATTTGCGCCTGATTTGGCCCGCGGGCTGTATGCTTGACACCCCTGGTTTAGAAGTTTAAAGAAACAAAAATAAAGCATATTTACTCCAGAATGATACACATTTCAGGCCCTGCTTGTGGTACATTTGGTTAAAATGTGAAATCTTGCTAATATTTGTAAAATGTACCTCTATAAAACAGAAAGTTAAACCAGGCATAAACCCCATCATAACAGCCTTCTGAAATGTCTCTTATGTGAAGTGAATGAGTCTGAATTGCTGACTGTTCCTGATGGATGGAAAGAGCCTTCTTTCACCAGAGAGGACAACCTGCATGGTCTGCTGGAGGAGAGCAGCTTTGCTACCCTCTTCCCCAAATATAGAGAAGCATATCTGAAAGAATGCTGGCCACTGGTGGAGAAAGCGTTGGCCGATGTCGTAAGTCTCTTTGGAATCATAATTGTAAGTGGTGTCGTAAGGTTCACGTTTGGATGGAATGTGGTCGCATCTAACGTAGAATATTGAACCCGTCAGCACATTAAAGCGACGATGGACCTGATTGAAGGCAGCATGACTGTTCATACCACCAGGAAAACATTTGACCCTTATGCTATCATCAGGGCCAGAGATCTCATCAAACTGCTGGCCCGCAGTGTCCCATTTGAACAGGTGATCATCTCCATTTCCAGAACACATTCCGTGGTTTCTGCCGAAATTGACGAGGATGACGACGCACTTGCAGGCCATTCAGTTTCTTGTGTTTGTGTTCATTTGGTCAGGCAGTACGGATATTACAGGATGACATTGCATGTGACATTATCAAAATT
The DNA here is from genome assembly GCF_901000725.2 of Takifugu rubripes. NCBI lineage: Eukaryota > Metazoa > Chordata > Actinopteri > Tetraodontiformes > Tetraodontidae > Takifugu > Takifugu rubripes. The sequence continues at coordinate 1,381,282 of NC_042302.1, read as the reverse complement.
GGGACCCTGGTGAGAAACAAGGAGCGGTTCGTCAAGAGAAGGCAGAGACTGATCGGCCCCAAAGGCTCGACCCTAAAAGTGAGTTCCACGGGTGGTTATTGGATGACTTGGTACAACAATGCCCCAGGAAAGAAAGGAGGAAAGCCAGCTCTGATCTTTCCTAATCCTATAACTATTATCATAACTAACTACTATGACATTTTTTGTAAACTATAAAAATACAAAAAGCAGATCGAGGAAGGTCTGTGTTGAACTTTCTGCCCCCGTATGAGATTCCATGACATCAAGAAATATTTAGGATGGACAAATTCCTGTGCATGTTGTAAATATCACCAGGGGACTGTGGCGCTTCTTATTAAGACATTTGTTCCCTTTGTTTTAATTTCTTTTGGGAACTCTGATTTTTGTTGTACAGGCTTTGGAGTTGCTGACCAACTGCTATGTGATGGTGCAGGGAAACACTGTGTCAGCTTTGGGATCCTTCAGTGGCCTGAAAGAGGTGAGATCCCCACAGCAGAAAGAGCTTTATTTGCTCGGATTAACAGTGTGATTAAATCTGAGGAGACTTTATCGCACTGTTAATCCTGGCAATAAAATAGTCTCCTTGGGGAAGATTAGAGGAACCAACAACTAGGAGATGAAACTGACATTTCAGCTTTTGTTTGTTGGCTCAGCCAGTAATAACCTTGTTAACGCTACAAAATCATTCAAGTTATAGACACTTTATTATTTGTGGTAATAGACCATGTATTTAAATATTTTCTGATTTTCTCTTGTATTTCTTTTTTGTATAAACTTAGCCAACTTTACCTCCCAAATAAAGATTTGATCTTGGAATATTCCCATCTGGTTTTATCAGTTACATTTCATCACCAGCGCTTCTCTCTCCTGTTCAGGTCCGCAAAGTTGTGATGGACACGATGAAGAACATTCATCCCATCTATAACATCAAGGTAACTGCTGATAAAAAGAAGGAGGAATATTGGAATATTCCTGCTGTATTTATGCCCCATGAAGATGTTTTCCATCCTTGTTCTTGACCTTCTGATCGAAAATCAATCTCTCTGGGATTGAATGCAAAGGGTTGCGCAACCTGGAGCTGAGGGCGTAGAGGAGGAGCCAAAGCAAAAAAAAAAAAGAACAAAAGAAAAGCTTGAAATATAGTTTATCATTTACATTTTTCCTCAGACACTAATGATCAAACGGGAGCTGGCCAAAGACCCGGAACTGCGGGCGCAGAACTGGGAACGGTTCCTGCCCAAGTTCCGACGCAAAAACTTGGCCAAGCGGCGTGAGCCGAAGAAGAAGGCTGTGAAGAAGGAGTACACGCCATTCCCTCCATCACAACCAGAGAGCAAGGCATGCTGGGAAATCCTTTTTACATATTTTCAGCAAATCAATTCATCTCGTGGATCTATAGATTTCCTAATATTATGGTTGTCTGTAATCTGTAACCAGTGCTAGTTTTAGCACTGGTTGCTAAGACTAGCATATTGGATTTTTCTGAAATCCCAGTTAAACCTCCACAATCAGTTCCCTAATCAGGGCATTTAAACATCCCAGGAGTGCACAAGTGGACCCAGATGTTAGTTTTGGAGGTGTAATTCTGGCTCTTCTCTGCAGGTGGACCAGGAGCTGGCCACAGGAGAGTTCTTCTTGCGTGAAAGTGTGAAAAAGAGGAAGAAAATGGAAGCAATCAAGGTGTGTAATGAATGCTTTTTTCCTTTGTGACGTCTTCAGTGTAAGAAGCAACGTGCAAATATGCAGTCGGGATAAATTCTTCAATTTACAAATCATGTAATCTATCTGCCTGGTCCTGCTCAAGGTTTCTTCCTGTTAAAGGGGAGTTTTTTCTTGCCGCTGTTGCTTGTCTGGGGTCAGGCCCTGGGATTCTGGAAAGCGCCTTGAAACAATTTTGATCGTATAAGACGCTATATAAATAAAGATTGATTGATTTTTATATTTTATTTTATGTATCCTCAGATTGCTACAGCCAGTTCGTTCAATTACTGAATGGGATGTTTTCCTCGTACATTCAAAAGCCGTTACTTTTTTTTTTTAATCAGGTGAAGCAAGCGGAGGTTCTGAGCAAGAAAAAAGAAGAGCGAAACAAACACTTCATTCCTCCGAAAGAGAAGCCGCTAATGAAGAAATCCACTGAAGGTAAAGATGAGAGCGAAGAAGGGCACAAGTAATGCGATACTGCGGTGTAACGCTACCGTCCCACTCTCTTCTGTCGCAGGTCCAACAGAAAGCAAGCTGGACATTGAAGCCATTAAGATGAAAGTAAAAAGAGCGAAAACCAAGAAACTGGGAGCTCTGCCGGTGAGCGCTGCTCCTCCCAGCAGCAGCAGCAGCAAGAACAAAAGGAAAAACAAAGGCTAAGCACAGCCTGTCTGCTGTTGCAGAAAGAGACTGGAATGGTCCGAGGAAGGACTCTGGAAGGCTCCAGACGCATGAAAATGATCAGACATTTTGTTGGGAAGATCTCCGCTTCTGTGTTTAGACTCTTCTCTCCAAGGAACCAATCACCACCTTGTCTACTTCATGTTTTCTACCCTTTACCCTATGTTGTGCTCATAATTTATGTATGTTTTCTTCTTAGGTGAATGTTTTGTTCTCGGGTAGAGGCAGGTAAAATAAAATGGAAAATATGTTTTGTATTTTGATCCTTCTTTAAAAGGGTCCTAAAATTTTCCTTAGCTGCTTTATTGTGGAGTGGATTGGACTAAAAGCAGCTAATTTCATCTAATAAATATCAATATGTTGACATCTACTTAATGAGGACCATTTTTCTGAAAAATGTTCAGTATTGAAGTTTAAACCAGATGTGTCCAGACCCACTGGATTAAGGTCTCAATGCACTTGAGATTAAAGATTAAAAAAGAATATTTAAATATGAGCCGATTACAATGGGTCCAATTTTATCAACAGGATGTTCTAATAAATGAAGATGTTCTAAAAAATTCATCACACATATTTTTTTTAGTATGAAATGAATACAGATGAATTTAATTGTACTTTTTTCGGTTGAATCTTAATGTTCACATTTGCAGAAAAAGTCACCTGGTGCCGATGCAGTTGTTCTAATGGACACGGCTGTTTAGAATCATGTTGTGGGTAATAAAGTGAGTAAATGTGTCTAGTCAGAGAACAATGGTCTATTCATAGCAGAAGATGTTGGGGTATAAGTGGTGGAATCCATATGCAGCGGCCAAGGTGGCGACGAGTCCGAGGGGCCGGATGATCAGAATCCTTCTATAGTCAAAATCAGTTGGGTTTTGAAAAGAATCCCAGTCTATGTCCACATCAGAGCCTGGAAACACAATGTTTTCATAATTTTAGTAACATCTGAAAACACATTGATTTTTTTTTTGTTACATTGTTGAAAGCTTGAAATAATTTTCACAAGCTCCAACTCTATGAATCACCTATAGTGACACCCCCCCCCCCCCCCAAAAAAAAAACTGAAACAGTATTGTTAATCTGTCTAACCATAATAGAGAATCTAATCTATTTTTTTAAACTAGTGCCGTAGAAACGTAGGATTGAAGGATGGCCACGAGAGGGCGCAAAACTCCTAATTGTTGCATAAACTTTTCTTAATCGTATGAAGTGAATTTATTTTAATTCTTCTGTAAAGCAACATTACTCACTTTGCAGTGACTCTCTTTCGCGTCTTCCTGCAATGAAATTGTGATCGATTGTTAGACTTTCATTGCCATTTGTTGAAGGCTAAATGTGTTAGCCAAGTCCTGACATCAGTCTCTTCAGAAACAGTTTGTGAAGCATTTATCAATACAAATGAGGATTGGCTGGATGAAAGTAAGCCGAGTTCAGTTTAGAATCAGAAACTTAACATACGACAGAGTTTCTCCACGCAGACGCCTTCACATCCAGAACAAAACTTTCCTTCAGTTCTATATGGTTGTGCTCCATTTATGATCCCCCTAGAAACACAAGAAAAGAGTTGATGAAAACAGACCAAATCCCTTGAGTTCCTTTTGGATTGCATGTATGGAAATACTCTCACTTTCACTATTAAACACATCCCTGAGTCTCCTCTCCTCTCCTCTCCTCTCCTCTCCTCTCCTCTCCTCTCCTCTCCTCTCCTCCACTCCCTCCCTCTCCTCTCCTCTCCTCTCCTCTCCTCTCCTCCACTCCCTCCCTCTCCTCTCCTCTCCTCTCCTCTCCTCTCCTCTCCTCTCCTCTCCTCTCCTCTCCTCCTCTCCTCTCCACTCCCTCCCTCTCCTCTCCTCTCCTCTCCTCTCCTCTCCTGTCCTCTCCTCTCCTCTCCTCTCCTCTCCTCTCCTCTCCTCTCCTCTCCTCTCCTCTCCTCCACTCCCTCCCTCTCCTCTCCTCTCCTCCACTCCCCCCCTCTCCTCTCCTCTCCTCTCCTCCACTCCCTCCCTCTCCTCTCCTCTCCTCTCCTCTCCTCTCCTCTCCTCTCCTCTCCTCTCCTCCACTCCCTCCCTCTCCTCTCCTCTCCTCCACTCCCCCCCTCTCCTCTCCTCTCCTCTCCTCCTTGCACATTACTAATGATCTGTACACTGACCACATTCAAACACTTCCTGTTACATAAACAATAATTTTGGGTGGAATAGCAAAGTGTATTCGTTTGACTTCCAATTACATTAGGAAAACTGCAAATAGCACTTTAATGAGGGCCTGTCCAACTGCAATGTAATTGGTGATTTGATATACGTAGCTGACATTTGGGTAACTCAATTCAGTTGGCATGACTCGGCTCAATGTCGACAGCCAGTTCTCGATGAAATGGCACATGTCAGTACCTGTACCCACGCAGGAAATGGTTCTGGGAGCGTCACGGTCCAAGTGTGGCCGCAGTTCCGGACACAGATCCATGAGGACCTTCCTTGGGAGCCTTACGAGCCAGCCCTCCTCTTTCCCTGCGCATGGCTCCATTGGCAATATTTTCTGTTAGCGGTGGTTTAGCACCATTTCACGCACATTTTTCTTTATACTCAATCATGTAATCGCGTGATAATTGTTCATCTGTTTGTCACTAATGTGAATATCACTCTCGGGAATGCCCTTTTAGACATTATTAAGTTTCCCAGTATCGCCACTCAGGGTCGCCAACAGCTCCAAAGAACTAGAAAAGTGCGTATGCTAACCTCTAGGCCACCCATGAAGTGTACTCAGCATTTTTGTGCGTACACACCCTGTGTACATGAGGCCCCAGCTCCTTTTCAGGATAGAAATATTTCCAACAAACCAAAGAATGTAAAACTTGTAAAACTTGAATGTAAAAGATTTTTCCTCACGCTGGAGCGTAGTTGCACACAAAAATGATGCCTTCTTTATCAGCAAAGTTGGTGGTTTGGACTCCATTTGGGCACAAGTGGGCAGCGCAGCCAACTTTGGTTGTGGTTGCCCAGACAACCTTGAGAAACAAAGAAACAAAACCCAACGATCTCCTTGAACAGCATGTATTTAGTCTATGCTCTGGTTATTTTACTGCATTAAGCAGAGAACATAAGCCAGATTGTGGTTCTGCACAGACCTGCTTGTAGTGGTCACAGACATCGGTGCAGGTGTCACTGTCATAGTCATAGTTCCGGTTCTCATCCACCCAGTTTTGAATGGCAACAGATGCATTGAACAGTGTTGGTGGGTAGACCGTCCATAGGTTTTCACCCACAAATGAGAAATTAGGGTGCGTAGGTCCAACAAGATTCCGTTCTGGGTTGTGCTCGAACAAACACCTTCTGGCCCATTCCCTCGCAGTCACGGATAAATCCTTGTCCCATGTCTGAAGGAGCAGAGAGAGCGTGAAGCATTAAAAGGAAACTAGGCTGTGTGTGTGTGTGTGTGTGTGTGTGTGTGTGCTCTTGCACATGTCATGCATTGAGGGAAAAAAACATTTTGGCGGTCCTTCAAAGGTGTGTTTGAGAGACTGGTTGATTTGGTTGTAAGGTTGAGGTCTCAGTGGGGGTGGGAGGCGAACGTCCTCAAACGGTTTTAAGCACAAGGGTGGGTGTGTGTGTCTATCTGTGTGCATCTACGTGTGCCTGTGCTACTTGGTGACGACCGCAATATGTGATCTACGAGCAAAGTAGGGCCATTTTTTACTGGTCCTTCCAAATTCGCAAGACTTGTTTATAAGAGCAACGGCATCAATAACAATAACCCAACCTACCTCTTCTTAAACAGAGTGGTGAGAGTGGTAAAAATTTGGGGCCAAACTTTCAATTTAAAAGGAGCATTATAATTGGGTTAGCTGGAAACACACCCTGCATAAGCATCAGCTGCCTACATTTGGAGGTTGTTATAGATTATCATTAGCGATTTTTCGGCAGTCACGTGAGCAGATAATAGGGCTGCTTCATGCTGGCAAATGCATGGATGGAAAAGCATCCTAAAGTGCACCTTATTCATATTTACACTAAACCCAATAGAAGACTGACATCATCAGCACACTGTAATTGTTTTACTGCACTTATGTTGCCTCACTTCTGTTTGATCTTATAAAGGGTGTCCATTTATCAGCAAACAGGTTAATGTTCAGATTCCAAACCCTGATGTGATTAGATCGAAATAGGAAATCATGGTTGACAACACAGGAAACATAAAAGAGGCTATTTAAATGAGAACCATTCGGACCAAAACCTCCCGCTACATGAACAGCTTCTTCCCCTCTGCCATCAGGCTGCTGAACACCAAGTGACTTATCACTTAAGCACCATGTACAGCAGCCAGTCGGACTCACGAACAATACATCACATTACTTCTGCATTGACCTGCACCATTTCTATTTCTTACCACCTACCACTTACTATTTATGTATATACTGTATATATGTCTTATTTTTATTTTATTTATCTTATTCTAGTGTGGTCCTCTTTATGTTGAATGTCGCAGCGTCTCACCAAGACAAATTCCTAGTTTGTGTAATACTGTGTATTACATGAACAATGGCAATAAATCTGCTTCTGATTTTGAACTGCAATGATGGCTGACACAGTTTTTTTTTTTTTAACAACTTTTTCCAAAGAGTTATGCACGGCCTGTCTAAATGTCACAAACACAAACACAAAAGTCAGCAAGTGAAAGTTTCGATTTTGCTTTTCTGTCTGCATTCGTGGTTGAAGATGTGAAACTGTGTGTTAAGCCTACCATGTAGAGCATGTCACTGGCAGCTGGCCTGACGGACGACCGCGCCCGGTTATGTCCCCTCACACACTCGTCTATGAACGACTCGTCGGTGATTTCAGGTATGGTTACAAGAGACACGACAGACTTGCCGATAACCCAGGCCCACAGTAACGTCTTCACTGCACTCGCCATGCTCGCTACGTGGTATCAAACTGTGGGCTGATGACACAAAAACTCAGAAAGAAAAAAGGAAACGACGCATCAAACAGGAACAAGAAGGGTGTGCTGGTTTCTAAACACCTGTGGATTGTAAAACACCAACTTTCTCAACTTTAGTAACTGTAAAAGAGATCAGAAACAACAAACCAAATTAGCAGGGAAGCTATTGAGGCTTTGTCCATGAGAAACCAGTGAGAGGCCAACTTCCCTAAATATGGCCTCAGCCATTAATTAGGATACATCAGCAGAGGATATGATATATCTGCATTACAATCAATATGTTATTGATTCAGTACCAGAGGCCATGATCTCTGCTTAGTCTCTCCTCTACCTGTCCTCCCCCTTCTCCTCTCTCTCTACCCAATCAGCCATCAGCAGGAGGGTCCCCCTACATGAGCCTGGTCCTGCTCAAGGTTTCTGCCTGTTAAAAGGGAGTTTTTTCTTGCCACTGTTGTTTGTTGGGGGTCAGGCCCTGGGATTCTGGAAAGCCCCTTGAAACAATTTTGATTGTAACAGACAAAATATGAGTCAAGAGTTTTGAATTGAGATGCTAATAGTGCAAACATGTCTGTTCTCCTTCAGTTAGCGGTTTCTTTTTCCTTCCCACAAGATTGTGACACTGCATTTTCTTTACCAAAACCAGCTTTAGTGCAATAACTGACAGTTTTTATCTCATTTGGACTGAAAATAGAACATCTGTCACTGTTGAAATTGAGGGGTCAAAATTATTCACCATAGACGATATGATTCCAGCAGTTTGCTGCTAATTGAAATAATCTTGGGCTGTGGAAAGATGACTGCATCATTGTGTTCTCAGTATCACATACAGCTTTCACTACATGAAGGGTGCTTTTATGTTGAATAAGTCAGTCATGAAACAGATTTCTAGATTTCAAGATATTCTGAGAACATGCAGAACGATGGCAAATAAAAACAAACAAAAAAATGTATTTAAGGTGAATACCGGTAATTCTCTTTTATTCCCAGTCTCAGGTTTTAGAAACCAGGGAGAAATTCATTTCAATCACTTTCAATCCCAGAGTAACAAGGAAAATGCAGTTTAGCTCAGGCAGATCAACAGTAGTACAATTTTCTAAAAGTGCAGTCACGTTAAACTCATACTATAAGTGTCAAAGCGCTCATAGCATGTCTGCTTGTGCTAACCCTGATTACTCCAGGTCCTGGATTTCCTAGTGTTAATGGACCCTCCACCAAAGCTGTCAGTCATACACCACAACAACCAAGCATACACTGTGCATGTATATAATATAAACTATTAGTATATTGTGACGTGTATCGGCTTCGGTGTACATCATATTGTGACGTCGTTGTGAAAGGTCACTTTATGGAATGAAAGAAGAAAACATTCAGATTCACAAGCAGATTCACTTATGATAGTATCAACGTAGCAACCAACAGCCCTTTTTAACAAAATGCAGAATTTTTTGGAGTAATTATTTTTGTTTTATTTGAGACACTGTATGCAGAACACCTTTAATTGACACTCAGGAGACAACACAAAGGCTCCGCCGCTCCTCTACTCTTGTCTTGACCCCATTGGTGGAGGCTTGCAGCTGTAGAAACTGGTCCCAGTCCGGTCTTGTAACTGGTAGCTCTGTCTGGAAGTGATTCCAGAACCTAGAAAATGCCAGCACAGATTGAGGTTAGGTCTATCTGTATTGCGCAACACATAATGGAAAGGAAAGTTGATTGTGTAGAATCCTGATCAATGATTCAATAAATACAATTTTTAATGAGTGGAAAGGAGGTTTGTCTTGTTGCCATGGCATGCAGACCACTAAAAAACCATCATTGACCTCACATTTGAGCCCTTCTGTTTGAGCAGGGTTCTGCAAAGCGAATACAGCAACCAGCAGGTCAAACAGGAATTCTCAGGTCAAAAATCCCTATTACATATCTAAGGGAGATTTAAGGTCAGGGGAGAAAAGTGGTAGAATTGTGGACACACCTGTGGTGATAGATGTCTGGGTCTCGGCTGATGCGATTCTGAAAACCGATGTACAGGTCATCCCAGAGGCGGCCATGCAGCACCACATACCTCATCACGCTAAGCCTGTTCTTCAGCTTTAAAAAGAAACAGATATAAAGCCTATCAGAAACTAACACCATCTTTGAATCATGCTAATATCTGCATTAAGATTAGATGAGATTGGGGACGCCAGGTGGTGCAAATACTTGTAACTTACACAGAATGGGAAGCTGAATGTTGTGGGGATACATAAAAACCAAATGAAACAAGGAAAATGCAAGGAAAACCACTTTGCAGTATATTTCAGATAGCATAAAATAAAACAGACTAAATGGTGCACGATGTTTGCAGCAATGTATCAGATGCATTGATTGATTGATTGATTGATTGATTGATTGAGTACTTTATTGATCCCTTTAGGGGGTGTCCATCAGGGAAATTAGCATCTCCAAAAAAACATACAGCACTGTACAAAATTACCCACCACCATTACACACCATTAAACCTATTAAAGATAATAAAAATAGAATAAAATAAGAAATAAAATAGAATAAATTAAAAATAGAATATAAATATAAAATATAAAACTATAAAAATGTAAATAAATGAATAGATGGATGAATGAACTGAATGAATGGATGTCACAGTATTATGTTATTCCAGTCCTTCTGTTGGCCCTCCTCCCCCCCAGTGAGGAGTTGAACAGTCTGATGGCTCGGGGGATGAATGAATTGAGAGTCCGTTATTACAGAGGAAGTGTGTGGGAAGTGTGTAAGTTCCTGAATGTAATCATTTCGCAATCACTTGGCTCCCAGTGTCGAGCTCAGGTAGCATGGTGCGCTGTATGACTCACCTCGAGGTAGAAATGCTCTCTCTCAGGCCTCTTCTTGGGAAAGGACAGATCCAGAAAGTCCACCAAGTAGTCCCAGCCATCAGTCACATGCACAAACTTGTCGTCCGTCTCAATCACCTTGAAATCAAAATGCCAACTGCCTCAATAAATTCCTTTTTTTGGTGGAGTGACGCATGAAGAAACAAAGCTGCCATTTTTTGGGGGGGAAAGAACAGCTGAAGGTGATGATTTAAAGCAGAAAGTAAAGAAAAGCCCAGAGTTAAAACCACACCTTTTCATTAAGTCTTTTCAGCATCTCTAATTTAGGTTTTACTAATCAATGATGCTGTTCTAAATCCAGGTTTCTATCATAAAGAAACTCTACTTGAGTGATTCCCAGAGCAGTTTTTAACCACTTTGTGGAATAACCTGTGAGAGATTTTCACTCCTTAATAGAAGACCGACAGGAAATGTACACCCAAGGGAAAACCATGCAGCAAATCCAGACAGAACAACATGAGGACAATCTAAGGGCTGTTCCTAACGTAGCAGAGGTCAGGTTAAAGGGTGACAGGGCCACAGACAAAGAAAAGGATGTTGCTGCTTGAGTATATTTACCCGTATTACAAGGTTGTAGTTTTGAAAACCTGCCCAGGTGTAATAAAACTGGATCCAGTTCTGGTGTTTAAATATCTCAGAGCTGATGGCGCTGCGCAGCTCATCCAAATACAAGTCGAACTCCCAGCTGACCTTGTATATTTGTGTGCTGGCTGGAGGAAATGTGATGGCCCCACTATGTTTGGTAATGCAGTGGAGGAAATATTCATAAAATTAAGATTACATTTAGAACTTGCAGACAAATGGTGATTATATTATGGCCTCTCCTCTCCTCTCCTACCTATTCTCTCCTCTACCTGTTCTCCCCCTTCTCTCTCTCTACCCCGCCCCCCCATCAGCAGGAGGGTCCCCCTACATGAGCCTGGTCCTGCTCAAGGTTTCTTCCTGTTAAAGGGGAGTTTTTCCTTGCCACTGTTGCTTGTCTGGGGTTAGGCCCTGGAATTCTGTAAAGCGCCTTGAAACTATTTTGATTGTAAAAGACGCTATATAAATAAAGATGGATTTGATTTGATTTGATGGATCTGGTAAATTTACCATCCTTGTCTGGCATCATTTTACAAAAGCAAAATGCAAATTCTAATTTATACTGATAGTAATTAATTAATTAATAACAAATAAATTATATCTATTTTCTATTTCTATTCTATTCTAAATTCTTAAAAAAAAAAAAAAATCTCTTCCTCTCCCTCCTGGGCGGTGTCTCCTTCCTTCAGACTTGGGTAACTCTTGATGTCTGCTAAGGTGATGACTACTGGGTCAAGACCTACAAGCTGAGCACAGACAACTTCCGGAACAAGACCCAGTAGTCATCACCTTAGCAGACATCAAACAACAGTGTCCATAATGAAGAGCTGGACAGCACCAGGGCCCGATAAGATCCATGCCTACTGGCTTAAGAAGCTAACTGCACTCCATGAACGCCTGGCAGCACAGATGAACCAGCTGCTAACATCAGGGGACCACCCAGAGTGGCTAACCCAAGGACCCACAGAAGGGCACAATACCATCCAACTACCGGTCCATAACCTGCCTCAGCACCACATAGAAGCTTCTATCAGGCATCATAGCGGCTAAGATCAGCAGGCACATGGATCAATACATGAGCAGAGCACAGAAAGGCATAGGGAACAACACCAGAGGTGCCAAGCACCAGCTACTGGTCGACAGGGCGATTGCCCAGGACTGCAGGACGCAGCACACCAACCTGTGCACTGCCTGGATTGGCTCAATACCGTACACATGGATACTGGAGTGCCTAAAGCTGTATAACATCAACAGGATACTAAGAGAGTTCATCCAGAACTCAATGAAGCTGTGGAACACGACTCTGGAGGCCAACTCAAAGCCAATTGCGCAGGTGAGCATCAGATGTGGCAGATATCAAGGAGATGCTCTGTCCCCCCTGCTGTTCTGCATAGGCCTAAATCCCCTCAGCCAGATCACCAAGAGTGGCTATGGGTACCATTTCCGAAGTGGAACAACCGTCAGCCACCTCCTCTACATGGATGACATCAAGCTGTATGCCAAGAATGTGTGTGACATCGACTCTCTGATTCAGCTCACTAGGATCTACAGCAAGGGCATCGGGATGTCATTCGGACTAGATAAATGTGGGCAGATGATATCTAGAAGAGGAAAGGTGATTGCAACTTATGGGGTTGAACTACCTGAAGGGAACATCACAGATGTGCAGGACAGCTACAAATTCCAGGGGATCCCGTAGCCAAATGGTAACCATAAGGAGACAGCTAGGAGCTCAGCCACAGCTAAATACCTACAGAGGTTAAAGCAGGTCCTGAAAAGTCAACTAAATCGTAAGCATAAGATCCAGGCCATAAACACCTATGCCCTGCCAGTAATCAGATACCCTGCTGGCATAATACCCTGGCCACTGGAAGAGATACAAGCCACTGACATCAAGACAAGGAAGCTCCTCACCATGCACGGAGGGTTTCACCCTAAGTCCAGTGTCCTGAGGCTGTACAGGAAGCGAAAGGAAGGGCCCCGAGGATTAGTAAGTGTCCGAACTACTGCACCCAACACCCAAGCTGAGTAGATGGCTCCAACAGATAGCAGGAACAACATCAGAGATCTCTGTCCAGAAGAGCGCAGTCCTAGGAACAGCTAAGATCCTGCGCAGAACCCTCAGACTCCCAGGCCTCGAGTCTGAAGGAAGGTGGCAATGCCCAAATCTAAATTTCCTGCAGAAAGTTTCCTTGCAGGAAACGTAGAAATAACTGCAAATATAATTTGGAAGCTGTGATAACACTTAAAGGATTTGAAATTGACAACTGAAAAATTGTATGAATCATTTTTTGTATGAATTACAGTTGTTTTTGTTTTCACCCTTTTAAAGATGTTTCCCCCCACTTTATATGTTAAATATTTTGCCATACTTTGGCAGGTGCATGAATAATTTTTGACTTAAGTGTATATGTTATGTTATCTGATCTCATTTTATTGTAATGTGCAAAAATTCTTTGCACTTCACACACTCAGACACGGTATGAAACACTGACTCATTCATGCAAGCACATGTTGGCCCTCATTTATAAAATTAGTGTACATACCTATCCGAATTTATGGGCTACCATCAGAATGCAGGATTATCTCAGTAGGAATCAAGCTTTCAAATATATTCAAGAATGACTTGAAAAGTCTTGTAAACCACAAATATGCAGGAAAAATGTGCTGTACACTAAACTGTTCATTAATGGAGGCCATACAAACTGTATTTTGAGGCATCAACCTGTTGGTGGGATCACTTAGAGCAAGGCCAAGATCCAGAACCGAGCCTGGTTTAGGCGTCCATGTCAGGGTGTCTGGTCTAATTTTATTGATGAGTGCATTGAGGGCCTCGGCACTGTTTTTAACATTGGTGTCTTTAATATATCTGCAGGCAGAAGGCAATATGTGAAAGATAAAAAACAAATATAAGATGGACGCATTAGATGAACAATTTCTACCTGTCCGATGGGTGAGCCTCAACAAAGTAGCCGGCAAATGGGCAGAAGATTCTCGGCTCCAGAGTCTTCACCAGCTCAGCTTTGTAATTCAGCAGCTTTTTCCTTTCGGTCTTGATGAAGTCAGCCTTCCATGAATCTTGGTACAGACAATAACTAGAAGGTCATCTTCAGACTATATTTATGCATTCACAAAAATCACAAGAGATTTATTTCTAAGACTCCAACTATCAAGACCCTAAAAACGACATTTATATATATATAAAAAAGTATATTAGGCAGAAAATAACCAGTCTATTTATCCTCTCCAACTCACTAAAACCATTCTATGTTCTATTAAAACAAAACTAAAATAATGAAAATGATACTTCTGCACTTACGATGACCCGAGGTTCCTTCAACCCTACAGCATCTATTACAATCTTAATTGTCTCTAGGCCTCCACAGAAACCCAGAGTCTGACTGCCAAACAAGCAATAGCATCAGGAAGTAACCTTGAGCAGGACTGGATTTATAACCTGTTGATGGCCAGCTGGGTAAAAAATCAGATAAAACTACAGAACAAAAATTACCACTGTATTTCCCTCCATAGAAGGTCATTGGGAACCCAGATGCACCCCCAGCAAAGTCACTCATCATTAGATCCACACTCTGTGGTAACCTGCCGCCATTTGGTCTGGTGCAATCCACAGTATTCAGGATCATGTGACCTGCAAATATTGGCACTTTAGAACTGGTACCTGAAATGTCAAAATCGTTGAAGAGCATTACCTTTATACTCAACAATGATGCAGGTGTCCATTTCAGGGTGTATGCCATCCATTAGGATCATGAATCTCAGGTGTTCGTCAACCTAACAGTGAAAACCAAATTAAGCTTTTAACAGGTACAACACTTACATCATGACTGTTACCATGGGAGCAGCAGTGACTTACATTTTGCCAGACACCAAAAGGCACCACATTTATGTTTGTCAGCTTGACCTGACTTTGTTCCAGGTACCTGAAATGTCAATGTACCCGAGGTAAATAACAGTCTAGCTTATTTATTTTTCACCTCATTTATAAAAACCTCTTCAACTATTTCTGTGCTTGTGCTCACCAAAAGACGGGCCTTGAAGTGTCTCCAACATAGATGGGGGCATCTGGCCTTCTCTCTGAGAGGACCTTCAGAGTGGGATAACTAAAATGACATGTGATCACTCAAGTCAAATCTCCCCAGGCTTTGAGTTTGGTTTCAGTAAAGGTTATTTTCATATTCATGTAATGACGATTGAACTGAAAGGAGTATGACATGGTTTAGATAAGTGGTCTAAAAAATTGCACCCAAAGATTCTAAAGAAAGAAAGAAAGATAGAGCAATGGATGAATGGATATATGGATGGATGCTATCAGTGATGATGTTGTGTCTTGTTTAGTTTCTCTGTCCCCCCATATCCATCTACAAGTATCACCGCCTTCATAGCTGTATGCTGACCTACTGACCTCCGACCCTGCTGACCCAATCAACTCCTACATCAGCAGTTTATTATAATTAATGCATTTCCTCTGCCTAGTCTCTCCTCTACCTGTCCTACCCCCTTCTCCTCCCTCTCTGCCCAACCAGCCATCAGCAGGAGGGTCCCCTGACACGAGCCTGGTCCTGCTCAAGGTTTCGTCCTGTTAAAGGGGAGTTTTTCCTTGCCAATGTTGCATGTTGGGGGTCAGGCCCTGGGATTCTGTAAAGCACCTATAGACAATTTTGATTTGATTGTAACAGACGCAATATAAATAAAGGTTGATTGATTGATTGATTGATTGATTGATCGAAAGAGGGTAGTTTTTACAGCAGAAACGCAACTGTCCAGTACTAAAATGAGTAGAGGGTCCGTTTATGCAGTTTTCTGTTTCTTTGTATTAAATTCAATTAATTTTTTGTGTAGCATCTTCATGTTTATTTTTTCATTGTGTTCTATCTGTGTTTGCTTTAACTGTTGACACCAGTTTCTACCTGTCTCTCCCACTCATATTAAAAACATGTTCTGCTGCTTTCATCTGAGTCTGATCGTCATATGTCATATGTTCAAGATCAGATATCCTGGCGTGAGGCGTTCCCTGGGTCTTTTGTTCTGTCTGCGACCTCTTGTGTTTTCCCCTATGCTTCTCACAACCCTTATGTTCTTGTTTCATACAGTCTGAAAGTGTGTTGGGTGTGGTTTTGGGGGGTTTTATTTTCAAGCTGATAATATTGACAAAAACACATCAAAGCCAAAATACCTACAATCCTTCTTTCTGTTCCTCAGAATGTGCTACAAATCTTGAATCTTAAAACACTTAGTGGCTCTTCTCCCAACTACATCATGGCCCTATTCCATACCTTTGGGTTCTTGGTCACCAAGATGTAAATGTCAGCATGTGTTGTGTTTCCAATCACAAGTTTTGGTCTTGAACTGAACACAATAGTACTCTAAATTTAAATCCTTTAACCCAGCACTATCTCTTGCATTAAGATTTAACCTGTCAGCATGTTTACCTCAGGTGGTCAGAGTGTATGTGGCTAATGTAAATTAGGTCAGCCGCACAAAGTCTGTCCAGAGCATCAGCTGGAGGTTCATGGAGAAGCCACCAGCCTCTAGCAAATGCAGGGCCTTTTAGCCAAGGGTCAAACATGAACCGCCGCTCTCCAAGCTGTAGCTCCATGCAGGCATGCGTCAAGTAAGTCACCTAAAAAGGATGTATGTAATTTCAGTAGTGTCTCGGGTCACATTACTGCTTTCCACCAACTAATGCGCAGTGGCAGTTTTTATTTAGTTTAGCTGATTATTGTTTATCTTTACTGTCTTCATTAATCACTTGGTATTTTCTAGATCTACACACAACAAGCAGTTTCCTTTCTATACTTGACAACTCTTGCCAACATAATCTATAATGGCGCTTGCAATACCATAGCTAAAATTGAAAAAAATTAGTTAATAGTTAGTATATGTTTCAGTATATTTGGGGATTACGGTGTAAAAATATTTTGAGGACAGCAGAATGCACATACTTTGACTTCTCCTTCTTTGAGCACCAGACGTTCCCGAGGGTTGGCCAACCAGGGATCAGGGGGGTTTAACTCCACCAACTGAAGTCCCCCATCGCCCAAGTACTCAACCTCTGTGTTTGAACATTAGAAAAATGTATTTATTTTTTTTACAAATGTTATCCTTCCATAATAGTGCTTTCATTCCTAAGAAACTGAGAAAAACAAAATCATGGTAACATGGTAACGGTACATTTTGTGAATATACTGTGACGCATGCTATGAACATTTAGAAGAATTTGGCCAACTTTGCGATTGATGCTGCCCGCTCTGGATAACAATAACTTCTGGAACAGCTCTGCCACCATAATTAGCAGCCATAATTATTTGCCTACGAGATATCTTGCTGGTTAATTAACAAGCCAAGTTACAAGTGATAGCCTGGAGTAAATGGCAGCCTCGAGTGACAGCCTTGAAAAAAAAACTCCTCAATGTAGAGGAACTTACCCAGTTCATCCTGCATGAAGCTGTCTGGTGGATTCATATATTTCATTGTTAACATGTTTAACTTCCAGTTGTGTTTAGTGCATTTTACTGTCCTGTGTGAGAAGAGAAAGCCTCACAGTTCTGATGAAAACATTTCCTCTTGACTGATGTTATCTTGCTTACCTGCCATCAAGGTCTTCAATATCTTTTATAAATAAGCCACCCTGGTGTTTGCATTGGTTTTTGCATGCTTTAAGGCCACTCTTGCTCTTATATAAAATGTAACTTTTGCCATCCTCTGGGCTTTTCTTGAAATTGATTCCCACTTGGAGTGAGTTCACCACTTCAGCATCCAGCAGAAGTACTACCTGTGCTTTCTGGGATATCATTTTTCTGAAAATGAATTAAGGTCAAATTAAACTTCAGTTTATTGAGGAGTTAAAGCATTAGAACAGTTTACAACAATAAGGGTTTGGCATCTAAAATTGCCTTGTTTGTGTTACATTATATGAATAAATATTATTATTATTATAAATAAAATATAAAAAAAATGTTTGTTATAATTGTCGCTTGACTTGAAACACAGTTCTAGTTTTGCTGTTGGGAATGTTCGTTTTTTTGTTTTTTGGTCATGGTTAAAACGTTTACTTAATACGTAGACAGAGTTCTTTTGTTGTATAATTGTAACCATGTGTTTAAACTTTATCCTAATGATAATATTGACAATAATAACTAGAAAGGAACTCTTGGTTCAGTGGTAGCTCAGTCTGTAGTGTAATGGACTGAGAAGCAGAGGGTTCTCAGTTCATGCCTCAGGCCAGACAAAATGTGGGAGGTGTTCTGGTAGTGTGGGGGGGTGCCCACTGCCAAGGTACCCTTGAGAAAGGTACCGAACCCCCAAATTCTCATTAAAGGACCTGTAATGAGACTCATTCAAGGGTGTACCCTTCCTTTTCCCATATGCAGCAGGGATAGGCTTCAGCACCCTCCCCCTGAACCTGAGAATTATAAAGATTTAAATGAAAAGAAAAAAGAGAGAAGCACTTGAAGAGAGCAGACCTGTATGATGATAACAAATTAAAAAAAAAAATTCCTGTATCCTGATAAAATAAAACATATGGGGTATAGACAGAAGTACTGCGAGATTACATATCCTGATCAATGCCTGTTGGTTAGAAGCTTTGACGACCAAAGCTCAAAGTCTCTGGAATGCTTAACATCACCAAAATTCTAAATTGAATCATTCCTTGGCCTATTATCATTTGCTAACAAACGCTGGTTATTGCACCACCTATGGAGGCTGTCAAAGGATGGAGGAAACCATACTAACTAAAAAGAAAGCACGTGAAGAGTGCAGACCTCTGCCAAGCAGGTGGATTCCCCACATTTTGAGTTACACTCAAATGCACTCCAATTACCGTATTTTCAAGACCATAAGGTGCACTGTAATAAAAGGCGCAGTCTCAGTTACGGGTGCTATTTCTGTATTTAAAACACACATAAGGTGCACCGTATTATTCGGCGCATGTTAAAACATACAGTAAAAAATGACAACGGAAGTAAAACAGTGAGTTTCGACACATTTATTGAACAAAATGAAGCATATGGTGGCATAACTCGCCCGCCACTGCCTCATAGATATGGCTGGGCGCGGTTATCTTGTCGCGGCAGTAGGTGCGGAAGATGGCTGCCCTCTCCTGATAATCCGCGAGCAGCCGCTGTGCAACAGTTGTCCTTGCGTGTATGGAGAGATGCCGCCTCCTCATAAAGCGAAAACACCAAGACGGACCTCCTTGGAAGTGCTCAATGTCCATTTCTTCAGCAATCGCTTTGGCCTTTGGTGACAGTAGAGACGCCCCTTCCAGTTGTTCGCTGTTCCACAACCAACTGTTCCACTCGGTCTTCCAGCTCAGGCCACCTTGCTTTGTTCCCACAGAAACTCAGCTTCGTCTTCCTCACTTTCGTTCACTTTCTTGTTTTCTCCACTTTCTGACCATGGACTCATTTACATTAAAATGTCTTGCTGCTGCTCGATTGCCATTTTCAGCCGCATATTCGATATCCTGCAGTTTAAAGTAGGCCTCATACGCGTGTCGCTTGACCGGCGGAATTTTAGGGGGTCCTTACGCGTAGGTGTGCCGCTAATCGATGGGTGGAGCATTTACTGTAGTGCACCTACCAACGGCACACAGCAGATTTTGGAACTCAGTCTACACACAAGGCACAGCATATTATAAGGCGCACTGTTGATTTTTGAGAAAATCTCAGTGTTTTAGGTGCACCTTATATTTATAAAAATACGGTATTTGGAATACTTTCAGTCTGCCACTGTATATTGCTTGCCTTATGTTCAAGAGTTTACAGGAACCCTAGGAGAGAACAAACCTATGCCAAGCAGCTCATTTGCTCACATAGTGTTGCTGTTTGGCCATTACACTGAGATCCTTGAAAGATTAAAGATCAAAGTTTTGAATTATTATGCCAAAATACAAATGTCTTAGACATGTTCACAGACAGACAGAGCAGACAGACAGGTTACATCAGCTTGGTTTTGTGCTGTATCTTCTCGACTCATGCCCTCTGTCCAATATTTTAGATGTAGATGCATTGGAAGTAGTAGCTCAGTCTGTTGGGAAATAGGTTGAGAAGCAAAGGGTTCTTGGTTTGAGCCCTAGGGCAGACAATACATGGAAGGTATCCTGGTAGTAAGGGGGGGAGGCACTAAAGCACCTTCAGAGCCTTCCCCAGTTACCCTTGAGCAAGGTACTGAACTGACAAATGCTCATATATGGCCCTGCAATAAGCTGGCAACTCACCCTGTTGTATACTCAACCTGTGCCCATTGTGTGCCCTCCCCGTTACTACAAAACGGCTCAACCAGTTGAAAAGATAAGATGCATATATTGTACCTCACTCCCTAGTAGATACATCGATTTCTGTTATTTTTAACAGCATATAAACCAGAATTTAAAACCAAGTTACGTTAAGTCACCTCTCTAATTGCATTCTATCTGACCTTTAGACCTCTACCCTCTTCATCCGAATATTTAATTAGAAATTATTCAGCCTGCAGGTGAGTGGAATAAAAACACAATAAAGACAGCATATATATAAGATTTCTCAGGTTGGCACTCGTTAGCATTAGAACGGTATCATTTTATCAATTTAGTCAATGAATGATTTACCCAATTTCAGGGTTATAACACCTGACATTTTAATTTACTTTTTATTGCGGTAAGCATCTAAATAGATATGTTTTTAGAATTGTAACTAACATTTTTTGTATAGCACCTTTCCTGTAAGAAATGCAGATCATATTGCTTTAATTAAAAAAAGACTGAACTCAACATAGGCATAAAAGAGGTTTGTCATTTACCTAAGATGAAATGCAAGGAACTTGAAAAAATAAAATAAAATACATTTAAGCATGTAAGGGCTAAGGCTATTAATCTTGATGACCTTGTGCGTGTGTTTGCCTGTAAAACATAAATCTTTTCTAAAACATAATAGGAGTCTGGTAATAATCAGAAAGACCATTGATTTCTAGTGGGAAATTATGTAGTTTAATCATTTATAGATATGTTTCTGTGCATGCTTTGTTGCATCTGCCAGCTCCTGTTTTTTCCCAGTAATTCCTTTGATTAATTTCCACCTTGAAATTAAACTGTAAATTTGTCTTTTTAAAGGAAAGATTATTTGGCCCATTTTAAAAACCATGAATCACCCAACACAAAACAGGATTGTTGTGGGACTCAAAATGTTAACTGTACTTATTAAGCCATGCACATTAGATCAATAGTAACTTTGAGTGTAACAAAATAAACGAAAGTACATCAATAGCTGTTTCCTCAAGTCATTTTTCTATCAACCTTTATATTAAACCATATAATAATAATAACAACAATAAAAACACAAACAACGACAACAATAATAATAATTACTAACGAATTACCTGAAAAAATGGCGTCGGACTTTTGCAAGACAAACTCTTAGCGGTCGATGAGGTTTCTCTGCAGATGAAGATATGTTTGCTTTCTCCGATGCATCGAAAGCGAGGAGGCGTCGCCAGGAGGAAGCGCAGTGTGTAACCTGCTGAGCAGAACTGCGTGTATTTTTTTGGTCATGAAGATAAATTTACCATTATTAATTGAAGCGCTGCGCATTTTAATGGGACAGAGACAGACTCAGTTTTGTGTGTGTCTGCCGCTCCTAACAGTCTCTGATATACAAAGTTGTCAATATAGCATTCTGATAATAATTAGTTAGAACCAAAATGACTACATTAAAGAAAGTTTAAGTTGAAGGAATTTACAATTTGAGTGTAAAGGTTAGGATAATTCACTCTAGAATTCACATTAAACAGACAGCAGGTATGTTTTAAAGACACTAACAAGAATAAAGGTACACATACAGTCTATCTAGTGTACTTCTATAGAGGCGTGTGTGTGTGCGCGCGCGTGTAGATGTGTAAATAGGGCTGCGGGAATAAAGATGAATTAATGTCAACCAATACTGCTTTAACACTGACATTAGCGCGCTGATAGGGGATTTTGTACCGCGGGTTGACATAGCTTTGCTCACTGGGCATTTTCATATTGCCAGCAGTATCTCCCACTGAGAGGGAAGTTCGTCATTGCACACGTCATTGCCCATTTACTTGTGCCGGAAAACCGAGCTAATTCAGCCAATGGTCAGCGTTATTTGGTAATTTGTCATTTTGTCTGCTCAGTGCAGATTGAACAATGTCAAAGTTTTAATTTAGCAAAGGCTGTTGGAATTGGCTAATCTGGAAAGATTGTAATGGATGACATCTTGACTAATTTATTGCTCCACTAATTATTTTCTATGCCTATTCTCTCCTCCACCTCTCCTCTCCTCCCTATTATATCCTCTATCTGTCCTCCCCTTCTCCGCTCTCTCTACCCAGCCAGCCATCAGCAGGAGGGTCCCCCTACATGAGCCTGGTCCTGCTCAAGGTTTCTTCCTGTTGAAGAGGAGTTTTTCCTTGCCACTGTTGCTTGTCTGGGGTTAGGCCCTGGGATTCTGTAAAGCACCTAGAAACAATTTTGATTGTAAAAGACGCTATATAAATAAAGATTGATTGATAGATTGATTAGGCTAATAAGCAAAGGAGTATTTTCCAAATTTTTGTTAGCAAATGTCTATGTCTCTTAAATTCCTGCCGAAAAATCAGCTTTGTACACATGTATGTACTTCCATTAAACCATACTTAACTTAAAAAGCAAACTAAACCAGAACCTATCTATCAACTGACCATGACAACTGATAAGGAATTCTCCGGCTTTAATTTCAAATGAAAATGAAGAGAAGCATTACAACAAAATATCTGACTTTGGAATGAGTCTTAAAACACTTAAAATCAAATGAATAAAATGTGCCTTTTTAAAAAAAATTAATAACCATTTCTATTTTAAAGCACTGAAAGTTCTGTTATCCTTCAGGATATCACCATCACTCTCCTCCTGACTGTCTTTTTTCTAGTGGGAAAACACCAGAATTGCAGTGAAAATTTAACATTAACAAGGTTTATTCATTTAATTTTTCAAGTTTGGCGGGCCAGATTAAAACATTTAACGGGCCGCGTGTGGCCCCCGGGCCTTAGTTTGCCCATGCCTGTTCTAGACCAAACTTCGTTGGTCCGGTTTCACTCTGGGGGTTAATTCCCAAGGAGCCTTTTAATTCACGTTCACTCTGTCACTTTTCCAACCCACACACAAACACAAATCTCGGGCATCGGGAGTGTCCGTCCCGTCAACTGCGCTCAGTCCAAACCCAATTCTTTTTCATATACAGCACTGTATTATTTCCGGTTTACTCTAACCGTCTATTCCCTGTTTTTTTGTTTTTCAATAGTACTTCCGGCCTCTAACCGTTAAACTTTATAGACTCTAAACGTCCTTACGGACTCTAAGCGTAATTCCTGCAGTCGTTTCAATATTTGCAATATTTGTATCTGGAATTTATAACTAGGACACTTGACAGTGACGACAAATTTTTAGAAATTGCCAATGTGCAGAACTTTTGATTAAACAGGTGTCTGCTTACCTTTTTATTAGGGATCCCTTTGTCGTCAGTTGTCCTCCGAAGTGACCGTTGTTTAATTCTTTGCCTCAGATGACTTTTCTGTCTTCATCACGTCGGGGTCACCAAATTGTTGGATTGCAATACCTCTCGTCTGTCACTGCCAATCCGCGTGTTCTTTAAATGAAGACTTCAAGACAAATTATGCCAATTTCAAAATGTATTTAGCAATAGAACCAACTCAAGATATAAAATATTACAGAGCTCCGGGCCAGTTCATAACCCTACAATAACAGAGTCCATTGCCAGGGCATGAAGTCTGACAACCTAACTATCCCTTGACCCAGTCTTTTACAGAAACACATATGTAAATTATTGATGCTAATTCAGTCCAATCCAGTCCTTCTTCTTGGATGACCTCGTCTTCTTCTTCCCGTCCCATTGGACCCGTCCCCTGCCTCCAACTGCCTAAAGTACATTCATAAAGGAAGGGTCAACTGACTTGCTTATCTTTATTCGTACTGAAGATTATATATTAGATTCAGATTCAGATTCAGATCCTTTATTGTCCCACACGGGGAAATTTACAGTGCAACAACAGCAAGAGCACGCAGAGAAAAATAAGATAAAATCAAATAGAACAGGATTTGGAATATACAAAGAGGATGTATATTTACAATAATCCAGATAAATGGATACTCGGCCTCTGTGTACTTGTACATAGTACAGAGGGTGAATACAATATACATATCAGAATTATCCCTAACTTCTAAACTAACTGTAACAGAAAACAAAAACATATAGTATAACACAAGATAAAAGAATTCTCTTCAACACATAGAATTAATACATTGGGCAGCAGTAGTTACCTGCGCGTACTAAATGCTGCCATTTAGTAGGTAAATGAGGAACCGCAAATGAGTAAATGAGTGAGTGACTAAATGAGCCCCCAATTTTCTAAAATGGCGACAATCAACAAAAAAGGAAAGTTGACTGCGAGGGCCGACAGTTCAAGGATGGGTGGAAATTGGACTATTTATTCAGTGAAATGCGCAACAACTGTGTTTGCCTCATTTGTAAAGAGACAGTGGCTGTTTTTAAAGAGTTCAATGTGAAGCGACATTACCAAACAAAACATGCTGACGTATACAACAAGATCAGAGGTAAGGAACGCAGCGAGAAACCGAAGCAACTTGAAGCTAGTTTAATCTCACAGCAGCAATATTTTGCAAGAGCTCGAGAGTCAAATGAGAATGCTACAAAGGCTAGTTATGAGGTAGCAGCGCTGATTGGTGAAGAAAATCTGTCCTGAGAAGCAGCAGGAGTATGCCAAAGTCTGCCTGGCACGTAACACTGTGGCACGCAGGATTGAAGAAGTGTCATCAGACATCAAAAGACAATTGGGAGTCAGAGGAAAGTTGTTTGACTTTTTTTCGCTAGCTTGCGATGAAAGCACAGACGCCTCTGACACTGCTCAGTTACTTATTTTTTTGAGAGGAGTGGACAACGAAATGAATGTTACTGAAGAACTACTTGACCTTCAGAGAAAAACGAAACAAGAGGAACAGATTTATTCTCTTCTGCGCTGCCGTGGATGACAAGTAACACAGCAAGTTCTGTGTGCTAAACATCTTCGATACGAACATGTTATGGGACCGGTGATGAAGGCGATTAACTATATCCGCTCCAGAGCGCTATACCACCGTCAGTTCCAACAGTTTCCCAGATTCCTCTGGGCTTTTCTTGTTGTCTATCACACTGACATGAGATGGCTCAGTCGGGGTTCTGCACTGTCACGCTTCTACTTACTTAGGCAAGAAATCGGTGAGTTTTGGCTGAAAAAGGACAACCTATGGGAGAACTAAGTGACCCTATGTGGCTGGCTGATTTGGGGTTTCTAGTTGATATTACAAAGCACCTTAATGTCCTCAACACCAGTCTCCAGGGACCAGACGCAGTCATAAGCCAAGTATATTTACATGACAAAGCATGTCATCTCTGGCTGAAGAGTTTAAACAAAGCTCTCAGGATTTTGCAGCCATCGAGAAGGAGATCGCACTTTTTTCCCCTCACCTTTCTCCGTGGACACGGATGATGTTCCAGACCATTTGCAGCTGGAGCTCATTGAGCTGCAGTGTGACGCAGAGAGCCGCGGTCGGCACCAGCAGCTTTCTCTCGCCAACTTTTACCGACAGCTGGATAAGGACAGGTTTCGAGAGATTCGAGCATTTGGTAAGAAAATGCTAAGCTTGTTTGGGTCGACGTATTTGTGTGAGAAGACATTCTCGGTTATGAACTTAAATAAGAGCCGTGTGAGGACACAGCTAACGGACTCTAACTTACAAGACATCTTGCGCATCAATACCACTGCCTTTGAGCCAGACCTGGCCTATGTGCTGCAGTCCAGATCTCAGTATCACCCATCACACTAATGCAGACAAGTCATTTGTCATTTACAATAAGCCTGAATAAGTTTTGTTTTTTTAAGATCAAAATCAGTTATAAATTCAGTTTATAACTTATGTAAGTTTTCAGTTTTCACTCCAGAATAATAAACATTTAAAAATCCAATCAACATTTACTTGTTCATTTCTCTGTTATTTTATTTAAAAATTCTGTGAATATTGAACTGCCATGGTGAGATATTTTTTTATGTTTCAAAAGTAATTTGCACTCAAGAGTACAATTACTTCTGTTTAACCGTTAGAAAAAAGTTAAAGTGTTAAAAAAGTGAAGTTAAGTGAATATTCAATTTCATATGATATGCATGTTTTAAATCAACCAAAAGACATGCTTAAGATCGCTGAAATTAAAATAAAAAAGCAAATGTGAAACACAGAATGGCTTGCTGAAATTTGTTTGAAATTTATGCTGATCTTAGCTTGACTCAACCCTGTTGGAGTTACCAGTCCTGTAGGGGAAGAGGCTTCCTCTGGTGTGTTGCTCTTTTAACTGGTGATCCTGGTGGAGGAGCCAAGCTAGAAAATGGAATTCCAGTTCGAAAGCAGTCTTTGGTGTGTGGTCCTGGGGTATCAGGTAAACTGGTTGCTCCTTTGGTGTATCTTCTCAGCAGCTTAGTGCTAGCTAGATGGAAATGTCTGAAGGTTCACAGGTCTCAGGTCATGGTAATTCTGGTGATTCTAAATCACTTCTTTGAGGATAATAATGTACAGGTTTTAGCCAGGTGGTTTCAGAGAGGAGGGAAAGAAGCCATCTATGCCAAACTGGAAAGACCATCATTAAACAGAGGTAAGGGTCTTAGACACTACCTGTCACCTGTTTACAATATGGTATTGAAAACCACACTCTGGAGGAGAAGAGGCCAATCACACATGGCAACGATTAAACATGATTTTTTCAAGGAAAGTTTGAACGACCTGCATAATGAGTGGTGGAGCAACCAACAACCAGGTGACCGAAACTTCAAAAAAGTAATTGGCTTCAGAAGCGTATAATTATCTGGAACTCCCAAACAGTCAGCTAGAACTGATCAAGCCTCTTGAATGAGAAGAGAGATGTCTTCATGAAACTGAAACAGTCCAGTTACTATGATTGCTAAAACCAGAATAGCTAGGTGGATGGTGCTGATGTAGTGGTCCTCTTACCTTCTGTGGCAATACTGGGAGGGGCTGACCAGAGTTATTATATATAGGATTTAGAAATAAGAACTATTTACTGCAATGATTAATTAAATGTGTCATTTTTTAAAAATAAATAAAATTTCTGTATATACTGTACAATGTACATAGCAATGTACATAACATAAGAGTCTCTTTATTTTTTCCTTTAGTACGTTTCTGTATTGTACACCACGGGCTACCGCTGTAACGTGCAATTTCCCCGATGTGGGATCAATAAAGTCTTTTATCCTTATCCTTATAAAACCTTTGCCCGTCTCACACCTTTATGCTTGTCATCTCACTCCTTTGTCTCATCAAGACTTGTTTTAGCTCCACAAGACTTTGTTGATTCTGGTGGCATTTTGCTATCGGATCGGTAACGTCCACCCAGTCCCATTAGCCACCTAGCTGGCAAGCCTTCCTAAACAGAAATGAGTGGTTTGCCCAGTTCAAGAAAACTTTCAATGCTAACATCTACACTGCTCTGTTTTACCAGTTTCAGTGAATTAACTGAACTTGTTAGTTTAATACAATCTATATTTTTCTGTCCAACTTAACATCCACCTTCTCTCTCTCTTCTATCTTCCTGTCCTTGTATCTTTTTTTATTTTGTGTCCTTTGACCCTCAGTGAGTTTTGCATCTCATCCCAAATCAGGTAAATGAACCACATGAAATCAATACATGCCCCTTCTTGTGGTCAAACTGTTCCTCTCCACCTGGGGTGGGTAGTAGCCCAGAGAAACTACACAGAGTCACCTGAAGACAGTAAGACATGAGTGAGGGACAAGGTCAAACTAAAATGGCTACATCTCCAAAATAACATGCACACAGTGGATTGCCCAATAGTCAGCTTTGAGCCTATAAACAGCAATAAACCTGTCAAATAGGGTGCACATTAAGTGAAGCACAAACACTGCAGCCACTACAATCACTTGTAACAGGTGGGGAACTCACACACAGGAGCCTATAAACAACGAGAAGCATGTCAAACAGACATAAGACTAGGTGAATCACTAAACACTGGAGCCATTGTACTCACCTGCAACAGGTGGGGAACTCACATCCGGAATGTGGCAAGAAGCCGAAGAGCAATAAGGAAACAAACAGACAGATTTCTCTTCCATAAGATGCTCTCCAGTCCAGAAACTGCAATAATGATAGGAAAGTGAAGACTGTTTTCCCGGCTACAGTCTACCACCATCTTTGACATCATCACCCCAATGATAGGTGTACAAAACTAGTCCAAGTGCCAAAAAAGGTCAGCAACAACATGACCTATGAGAAGGTTCAACCACTGGTCTCAAAGCTCAATGAATGTGGAATCCTGACCTTTGTTTGTCTGTTGTTTATCACAGGGTGTCTTCTCTGGTATTGGTGAGGACCGATGGTAACGATGGTCCTTGGGCCAATGTCCATGGTCAACTCCCTAACAATGGGCTCCGTGACAGGTCTAACCTAGCGTAAGCAACTATAGATTCTGGAAATAACTGTTGTGGGGTCAATCGAGCTACAGCGGTACGATTATCAATGGGTTCAATGGTGTAAACTAACCTCAATCCCTTGGTGCTTTAAGATTCTGATATACCACTGAGCTCCATAGATGTTGAATCTTAAGACACCCTTTAGCACAACAGTTTTACAAGAACAACAACTGACCATCCTTTAGTGGAACGCCTCGAACATAGGTCATAATTTTTCTTCTGTGCTCTACAGCAACCTTCTCCCGAGCTCCCTAAAAAGCTATCTGCAACCAGAGCTGATTCTTCTGAATCCACTAATGGAAATCTCCTCCAATAGCTTTTTTAACCTGACCCAACAGAAAGTCAACTGGGAGCATGGGGTCTTGCCCACATATTGGGAAAAAAGGAGATTGGCTGGTTTCCTGATGGAGAATGGTATTATATGTAGCATTTGTTTCTCTCCTCCTCTTCTTTGCTGGGGTCTTGTTTTTTTGAGGTCCTGGTGAAGGCCCAGTCTGGGTAACCACATATTTTGAGAGCTGTCTTAGTATGATCCTGTTCCTTCTTCCTGCCTTGGGATGTGGTGGGTATTTCTTTGGCCCAGTGTTGGAGGGTTTTGATCACTCTGAAATTGTGTTCCAGTGGGTGGTGGGAGTCATACTGAAGGTACTGATTGGTATGTGTTGGCTTTCTGTAGACTTCAATAGTGAGGTTTCTGTCCTCAGTGATCTTGACTGCACAGTCCAGAAAGACTAGACTGTTTCCTTATACATCTTCCAATGTGAATTTTACATGCTCATCTGCTTTGTTGAGGTGATTTGAGAACACTTCCAATTCCTGTGTTCGAATTTTGACATAGATGTCATCCACATATCTGAGCCAATGGTTTTGTGAGGTTCCTGTGAAGGGCCTGGGATCTCCACATATAGACAACTATGGGAGTTGGCAACTATAGGGGATACTGGTGAACCCATGACTTAGTCATGTTTCTGCCTGTAGAAGCCTTCTCTGGACTGGAAATAGGTGGTGTTCAAACACAGGTCCAGCATTGTGCAGATTTGGGCCAGTGTTAAGGCTGTTCTTTCTGGACTGTTCTTGTTGAATAGAAGGCGCTTATGGATGGTGTCTATTGCGTCGGTGGTAGGGATGCACGTGAAGAGTGAGTTGACGTCATAGCCATACCATGGTCTCTTCTGGTTTTAGTCTGAGACAACAAACCTTTTTTCGTAAAGTCTTTTTTTCAAGGGAAGTTTGAACGACCTGCATAATGAGTGGTGGAGCAACCAACAACCAGGTGACCGAAACTTCAAAAAAGTAATTGGCTTCAGAAGCATATAATTATCTGGAACTCCCAAACAGTCAGCTAGAACTAATCAAGCCTCTTGAATGAGAAGAGAGATGTCTTCATGAAACTGAAACAGTCCAGTTACTATGATTGCTAAAACCAGAATAGCTAAGTGGATGGTGCTGATGTAGTGGTCCTCTTACCTTCTATGGCAATACTGAGAGGGGCTGACCAGAGTTATTATATATAGGATTTAGAAATAAGAACTATTTACTGCAATGATTAATTAAATGTGTCATTTAAAAAAAAAAATTCTGTATATACTGTACAATGTACATAACATAAGAGTGTTTTTATTTTTTCCTTTAGTACGTTTCTGTATTGTACACCACGGGCTACCGCTGTAACGTGCAATTTCCCCGATGTGGGATCAATAAAGTCTTTTATCCTTATCCTTATAAAACCTTTGCCCGTCTCACACCTTTATGCTTGTCATCTCACTCCTTTGTCTCATCAAGACTTGTTTTAGCCCCACAAGACTTTGTTGATTCTGGTGGCATTTTGCTATCGGATCGGTAACGTCCACCCAGTCCCATTAGCCACCTAGCTGGCAAGCCTTCCTAAACAGAAATGAGTGGTTTGCCCAGTTCAAGAAAACTTTCAATGGTGGGGATGGCTACATCTCCAAAATAACATGCACACAGTGGATTGCCCAATAGTCAGCTTTGAGCCTATAAACAGCAATAAACCTGTCAAACGGGGTGCACATTAAGTGAAGCACAAACACTGCAGCCACTACAATCACTTGTAACAGGTGGGGAACTCACACACAGGAGCCTATAAACAACGAGAAGCGTGTCAAACAGACATAAGACTAGGTGAATCACTAAACAGTGGAGCCATTGTACTCACCTGCAACAGGTGGGGAACTCACATCCGGAATGTTGTAAGAAGCCAAAGAGCAATAAGGAGACGAACAGACAGATTTCTCTTTCATATAACAAAGAGCTTGTTCTGAAGAAGGCAAACACACTGAACGTGTTCCTCCCTTGTCACAGAGAAGTTGAGGATGTCAAAGACAAACTGATTAATCATGTCAAGAAGAATATAGTTTTCCAATGACTGGAACACCATAGGGGTGTTGGTTAGACCAAAGGATATAACCAGATATTTATAATGCCCCAATGGGTTGTTGAAAGCGGTCTTCCACTCATCACCTTGACAAATCCGGACCAGATGGTAAGCTTTTGGAGGGTCGGGTTGTAGAAGATCCGGGCTCGATGGAGTGGACCAAAAGCGAGTCGAGAAGGGGTGAAGGGTATTTATTTTTGGAGGTGATGTCATTGAGGCCTAGATGAGAGGGTCATTCTTCTTCTGGACAAAGAAGAAACTTGCCCCCCACGGGGATGAAGTTGGTTCAATCACCCAAGCCTCCAGTGATTTTCCAATGTATTTCTCCATGGACTCCCACCCCGGTTGAGATAGGTTGTACAGTTGGCTGGATGGCAAGGGAGCCAAGAGAAGCAGGTTGATGCCTGGTTGTAGGGTCGATGAGGGGGTAGAGAGATAGCATGCTGCTTGCTGAATACATCACCAAGGTTGTGGTATTCGACAGGTACAGTGGAGAGATCTGGGACCTCAGGTAGTGCCTCCGAGCTGCTCGGGGAGGAGGAGAGAGCTGAAGGGAGACAGTTTAAATGACAGGTAGTGAGACTCCCAGTCGACCATGGGGCTAGCCATGGGACACCCAGAACTTCTGGGGAGGAAGACAAATGAATAAAAAAAAATTGGATAGTCTCCCTGTGATTACCTGACGTGATGGGTCATGGGTGCTGTACGATGGGTTACCTTACCATCCAAACCCAGGATGATCTTTGTCTCGGATAGGGTCTTGACGGGGTTGTTGGCTTGCTCGGCCTTATCCTGGTCGATTATATTGACATCAGCATCAATTAAGAAAGAGAGAGTGATGGAGATGTGAAGGCAGAGGAATGTACCAAGAACTGTGAGGTGAGAGGACATTTAACAAGAAGTTTAGTCTTTAAGCCAGACTGGACATCCGGCGATGAAATGGCCTGGTTGCCCACAATCCAAGCTGCTTCTCTCAGAAAATCTCATCTGCCTCTGAGAGCAGGTGAGTCTGTCCCTGACCAGCTGCATGGGGTCATCTGCTGCAGCTGACAGTGATGGGGTAGGCATAGGTTCAAGCGGACTGACCGCAGTTGATGACGTAAGGAGAGAAACTTAGCTGCTGCCTCCCCG
Source organism: Takifugu rubripes (assembly GCF_901000725.2). Classification (NCBI taxonomy): domain Eukaryota; kingdom Metazoa; phylum Chordata; class Actinopteri; order Tetraodontiformes; family Tetraodontidae; genus Takifugu; species Takifugu rubripes. The sequence goes on along the minus strand of NC_042302.1, from coordinate 1,349,385 downwards.
CCCTGGACCGGGTGCTCAAGCACACGCCTGAAACGAGTCAAAATGCATGGAGGTGGGAGTCTGGTTCTTAATTACTGCAGTGGCCCACTGCGCAGCCCTCCATCATGCTAAATTAATAATTAAACCTTTCTTAGCCCTGTCAGTAGGGTAAGTGAAGGAGCATTGCAACAAAAAACTATAGCATCTGCCCTATTCACCTGAGTAACAGGAACGGAGACATATGGCTCGCGCTGTGAGGCCAAAAATGAGATGCCGAATGCAGAGGGTGGAAGCTCCGGACAGCGCTAAAGCGGCAGGAAGCTGCTCAGGAGGGGCTGGATTTTCACACCCTAGGAGACTCACATGACGACACGAAAGTCTCTGAGGGAAGCACCATAAATCAGAGAAAAGCTTCTTGTGCTGCCACATAAGCATGACCTGTGCAAATTAAGTTTGCCAAACAGTGTCATTGTCCACCAGGTCCATAATGGTCTGATCGTAATGTTACGCATGCACTTCCGACTCTACCCAAAAAAAACAAAAACAAACAACAGCTGATGGAATTCAAACTAGGCTTTAATAAGCAAAAGAAAGATAATAGTTACAGTGTGGTGAAAAGGTGAGGTTCGTAAAGTGCAGGTTGTTTCTCTGAATGAGAGGTATGTGGTGACCTAGCAAGGGAAGTTGAGAACAAAAGGGGAGTGAGAAAAATACTACAAGATTCAAGTCACAAAAGACGCTACCGAACCAGGTTTACCACTATGATCAAATCAGACAAAATGATCAGAACAGAAGGCAGCAGCTTATGAAAGACTGGCGATTTGTATCCAGCCGCAGGTGTAAAGGTCATCAGCGAACATGGCACAAAAGTGAATCCACCACACTGCCTAGAGAGAAACAAAGAAAACAAACAGCACAAAATACACAAGTCTATGACAAACACACCAACCATAAGGATTGTTTTATTGCAGAATAAGGCTGTTATTCTGCACATAGATTCAGCAGAAGGCAGAACTGTGCAGGTGAAGCTATGATTGGTCGATGATATTTCTCCACAGTGTTGGATTGCAGTACCTCTCGTGTGTCACTGCTCATCCGCATGTTCTTTGAATAAAGACTTCAAGAAGAAAAATGCCAATTTCAAAATGTATTTAGCAATAGAACCAATTCAAGATACAAATATTACAGAGCTCCGGGCCAGTTCATAACCCTACAATAACAGAGTCCATTGCCAGGGCATGAAGTCTGACAACCTAACTATCCCTTGACCCAGTCTTTTATAGAAACACATATGTAAATTATTGATGCTCATTCAGTCCAATCCAGTCCTTCTTCTTGGATGACCTCGTCTTCTTCTTCCCGTCCCATTGGATGCTGACACAGTCCTTGTTCTCCGTTGTCTAACAAATGGCCAGTTCATAGTTTACCTTCTTCCAGAGGAACTTATCAACACCAGTAAACTATGCTGTCAAGTTTTAGGATGTGGTTTAACACTGCCCGTCTGAGTGTCTCCTGCTGATTGCAACTATCTAAACAACAATTGTGTCAAGGAAGGGTCAACTGACCTTTATTACACTTACTAAACATTCTACCATTCCTAACTTCTAAAGTGCTTCTAACAGAAAACAGAAACATATGGTACAACACATGATAATAAAATAAACACAATTCTCTTCAATGGATATACACATATATAGTATGGTATATGTACCTTGTGACGGCTCTGTCGTGCCTCACTGGCTGGCTGGAGGGGCGATTTCCTGGCTGACCTGCAGGGGGAGTGCCAAGCGTTTCCAGTCGACCCAGCATATTCACCTGCTCACCTGTGGCTTATCTGCTGGGATTGGCTGCCTGACGGGTTCAGGTATAAACACCTATCTGGAGAGCGTCAAAAGAGGAGCCTCTCGTCCTATCTGGTGTGCTGCAGTGGAGCTTGTCACGTTCCGTAGCCTGACGGCCGCAGGAGTTTGGGGTTTTCCCTCTTTGTGATTACTTGGACTTTCCTGTTTTATATTCCACTTGGTTCTTTAATAAATATTATTTTGGGTTCGAAATCCTCATCTTTAGTCTCCCCATTTTATGTCATGGCTACCTTGAGCCAAGTATTCGTGACAACGTATATGTTTCCTCGATCGATTTAAAATAAATAAATCTTTCACTTACAAACAAACCAAAATATGAAATTTAACTCAGTATTTCGATTTTCATTTTTATGTATTTAAATTGAAAATTAAACATTAGACAGGCTTGATTAGGTCTGCGCAGCTCATTTATATGTTTGAGTGTATTGTTGTGACGGGTGCAGTTTGGACCCAAATGCAGCACTCTGGAAAGCTGGACCGTAGTACTGTAATGCCTTTTATTAACACACGGGCAAACAGGAACTCAGGCAGACAAGGAAACACAGGAAATAGTCCGTTCTTCAGGCTCCGGGCCCACACAAAGTCTATGGGTTGCAGGCTCGGGGAGTGGGACGAGCAGAGAAGTCAAAACCAGGTGAGCAGACAGGAACCAGAGACGCTGAGGCAGAAGTCGTTGTCAGAAAGCAGGTAGGTTGTCTGGGGAACAGGCAAGGCAGGCAGAACGAAGACAGGCAGCGTCGGTAACGGGTAATCCGGCAGGGAAACAACGCTGGAAAGTCTCGCATGAAAGCAGAAGAACAATCTGGCACTGAGTGAGTGTGAGGCTGGAGAATATATACTGGTAGGTGAGCTGATTGATGAGTGAGGGCAGGTGTGTGATCAGTGACTGAGAGCAGGTGTGTGATCAGTGACTGAGAGCAGGTGTGGTGATCAGAGGGTGTGGTGTGAGCAGGGCAGTGGAAAAGTACTGGGAAAGGAGGGAACTGGGGAAAAGGGGCTGTGACAATTGTAGCTCTTTTCAACACTGTTCTCCTACACTTTGTCTTTCACCAAATCTCACGATTAGTCACAAATACAGTTTAATGTTTGGCCACCTAAAACAAACAGTACCACAACAATATCTGTCATTTCTAAGTGGTAAAAATAAGCATTTTGGGTTTAACCAATTATGCCTATGGCCACCGAAAGCCTGGCAGTGTCCCTGGAGCTCATGGTTAAAGATATGATACGTTACTATAATAGTATAAATGGTACTGATAACTGCAATAATACTGCATTTTTTTCATTCTCTTAGTTAACTATTGAAAATTTGAAGGATCCTGATTTTTTAGCTATCAGTCAAGGCAGAAAAATAACCAACTTCCTGTGGTTTTATTTTTTTTTTTTAATGTAATTTTCTTATTTTAAATATATTGGAAGTTAATGACAAAGTAAAAAAAAAAACTATTTTAAAAAGTCAGCTTTTAAAACTAGCAAAAACACCATTTTCTTGATAGCGACAGGATTTTGTCTACGTGATTCTGTTGGAAATTAATCACTTCCTAAAGACACAAAAATTGCACTAATCTCAAATTCCATCCAATATCAAATCATTACATAATGGACTCCTAATGGCGGTATGCGAAAGATGGAAGATAAGGATAACACAATTGTGAACATGAAATTCAATAGGAAGAATACTGTTTCAACCAGTAACATATTATGCAACCTTGTATTACTACTGCCCCCCCCCCCTTCCCACACACACGCTCGCCCGCATGTGCGCACAGTGGTTGTCCTTTCTATTTACATGGCTTGTTTAGCTGTTCACGTAGATTACTGCCTGACAGGGTGTTTATTAAAAAAAAAAGAGCACATTGGTTAATGAAAGCATTATAATAATCCTTTCTTATTCTGGGATAATATATGAAATGATAATAAAAATATTTTGAGATACATATTGCGGGTATGAGATTATTAATTGACTGGAGCGCTCCCTTCTTAGTACCCGGAGTTACGCCATCTCCCTGTCAGATCGTTGATTGTGCTTCTGATGACTTTCCAGCGTTTTCCTGTTTGCCTGCCTGCCCGGTTCCGACCTGGCCTGCTCCTAACCATTCTATTCTGTCTGCTCCCCAGTAAATTCTGTCTGCTTTCTGCCCAGTCTCGACTCTGCCTGTACCCGACTATTCTATCCTGCTGGTGAATCCGGTCTATTGTCTGTTCCTGCTGTGTTCAGTCAAACTCTGGTGTAGCATTTGGGTTCTCGTCTGGTTTGTGACAAACAACAGGACCTGGTCCAGGTTCGATGAGAGGACAGCCAGTTAGCATGAACACACCAGGTCCATCTCAGAGCGCTGAGAACCTGCAACAGATGAAAAAGCTCATGGAGCAAGAGCTGAAGAGCGACAAGTACAAAGCCAACAGTAACAAAGGCTATGTGTTCACTCTGATGCCTCTGTACGCCATCGGGGTGGGCATGTTTGCAGCATACAAGTTTTTAAAGGTGAAGCAAGTATAAAACATGACAATGAAGAGAGTTTCTGACAGATTATCAACGTAGGGAATCATTTTGTCCTCCTACACGTAAAACTCGTAAAAGAGGCCAAAACGTCCGTGGAGGCAGGTGTGTGTGGCAGTCAGTTACGCCTCTGGTTTTGTGCTTTGCATATCAGTGCTTTCTGTATTCAAACATATTTTTTTGAATATGGGCGACAAATAATTATCATCTTCGTGTGCAGAAAACCAGTTGAACGAGCTGGAACAAAGGCTCGCTCAGACGGAGAAGATGCTCAGTTCCATTCTCACTAACTGGTGAGTGGCTAGTTTGCATATGATCTGGTTTCCAGTTGTGTGAGCACCACTCCTTGTTTAAACAATGGTGTCTGCTTCATGTTTATAATGAAGACTTGAATGCATCTGTTAATGAAAAACGTTAGAATAATCCTTTCCTATTCTTAGATAATATATGAGTAGATGCAAAAATATTTCGAGGTACATTTCGAGGTCAATTACTGCATATTGTGGATATGCAGTAATTGACTGTGGTACCTTGCCGATAAATGGCTGTGGCTTGGAAAAAGAAGGATGAGATTGTGTCTCAACACGAGGACCATCCAGTACCTGATGAAGCGAGGGATGAAAAGTTTGCCCCTGATCATCAACGCTGAGGTTTTTTCTCTCTGGTGCTTAAAAATTCACACATTTTTAATGTTGTAAGGTTTGCAACACCATGAATCAGATTGCGTTTGATCTCTACACATACGACATGCACTAACGCATTCCATTAATTCTATTCAAATGTTATATGATGTGTTCACAAAACTAAAAATCAGAGCATCTGCATTAAGATACGCTTTAAAATCACTGAATTGGTGAGCGCTGTTGTCCTGTGGGCGTAACCGTGAGTCCCTCGGAGCCAGTGAAAAGTCCGTAGTGGATGAACATATAATTCAACAAGGATACATTTACAAGTTGCTCCTATGCCCAATATGTGTATATATGTCCATATTCCACAACTGGAGCTGTTGATACCGACCCAAATCAAACAACAATTTTACTATTAAGGAGGGGTTATTATTAAGGTCTCTTTAATGACAGAAATTTGGTCACATGGTCAACCTGACTGACCCAGCAGCCAGTAGCTCTATCTTTTAAGGACCAAGAAAGCTTTGATATTTTTATGTTCAGTGATAAAATGTCAAACTACAGAATAAAATGTACATGGAGAGCACAGACATCTGCCAAGGTCATTTCCTTCTATATTATGAACTGTGAGAAGAATTATTGTTATTGTTGTTATTAGTATTATCTTTAAATGCTATAGTATGTAGATTTTGAGTGTTGAGGAATGTTGACAGGAGAAGAAGAACATGAGAATGCAAAAGTACTGATGCTGCTTACAACCAAGCCCAGCATCCAGATGGTTGGTCAAAATTAGAGAAGTTCGTTAAAATGGGTGGAGATGTCAGAAGGCAATGAGATATGAGATCTTGTTTGGACAAGATTCTGTTTGCACCAATAAAAGAGGTGAGCGAGCAGCAGACGAACAGAGTTGACAGAGGAAGCTTGAACTGCTGCTCGACTCTCCCTTGCAAGGAACTCCTGTTGTTTGCGTGGTTACTCTGAGTCTAGTGAACGAACAGCGCGGGTGACCAAAACTTCACCCTCACAAAATTTGGTCCTTCGAGCCGGATCCCAAGACCTGGAGAGGAGCGCCGTGGGACGACCGAACGCCGAAGTCTGCGCAGCCGGAGTCAAAAAGACATCCGAAGTGAAAGACCTTTCATCACGAGTTGACGGAAGGCCGGTCTTCGTCCCTCCCAGGGCGACCATCTCCAGTGACGGGAAGAAGGCACCAAAACAACTCAGAGAGAAACCATAGAGACAACGGAGTGAGTATAAGACACGAAAAGCGCTACACAGAAAATACCGCGGTATTACCTGCCTGGTCATCGGGAGAGAAGCAGAGGCAAGATACACCCGCCTCCTCGGAGGTAGAAGCTTGGTGTATACTCTCCTGATTAAAAAAGAGGGGTTATAAGGCCACGGCGGAGGGACTGAACTAGATATCCTGTAGGGATTGAGGGTTGTTCAGTCGGGAGATCAGGCGTCTCCACTCAAATACATAAAAACTGATAAAATAAAGTGCAAACATGGGCAACCAACATTCCACAAAAGGTGCTGAATTCGAAATCCCAGCATCATGTAAACACATGGAAGACAAATATCCAGGTTCATGCTCATATGTTCAGCTGTGGATGACTAAGTTCGATTGGGATGGTAACTTAGACAGGCCAGGCAATATTATAAAATTAAAAGAAGATTTAATAGAATATGGAAAGAAACATCCAAAAGTAAATGTTGGGTTGACACAATGTCATCTCTGGCTCACTGAATCAAAATATAGAAGAGAAAAACAAAATCGAGAAAAAGAGAAACGAAAAATAGAGAAAGAAGAGAATAATAAGAACTCCTTATACCCATCGCTGAGTGCGTAAGTGAGGGCGGAGGACAACGAAACAGGATGCAGGAGTCAATTGATAAACGTGCCTCCCCCGTATATTCCTCCACCTCCTGTTCCACTAGCTCCCCCTCAGGCGGTCCCATTGGACCCGCCCGTAGCCTTAGCCCCCCTTGCTCCAAACACTAATCCTTTTTTGGGCCCCTCTCCATCGGGAGCCCAGTACAGAAATTACCACATGCAGGACAACACTGTGCAGATGTACCCATTGATCCAGGTTGCAAATCCACAAGCCGGTGTGCAGGGTCAAGATCCTACTATCTTGGTGTATAGAACCTGGACTCCAGAAGACTGTAAAAAAGCTTGTGATGACATAACCTCGCCCCAAATGGACGTAGAGTCGTGCATCCAAGACATAAGACAGTTACTAAGAAGTTACCATACTAACGGTACTGAAACCCAGCAAGTCCTCATGTGCGTTAATGGCAAAAAATGGGGCACTGTTAGAGGAGATTGGGTCCCAGTGGATCCAGCCACTCAACAACCATGGCAGCCTGGCAGCCAAGAACTAAATGACAGACTTGACAGACTGTACGAGCGCATGCGAACTACTTTTACTAGACGAGCTGACTACAGCGCCATTACGGCCACGAGACAAAAGACTGACGAAAGTTTTGAAGACTATAGCATGAGAATGAAAGATGTGTTCCGGAAAAATAGTGGAATTCCGTATGCGGAAGAACCAGAAGGTCCCTACCAACAGCAGTTAAAGCAAGCTATACATGGGGGATCAAAATCAGAGATAAAATCATGGGTAGAGAGACAATTAGTTGTTTTCGGAACTTGTACCCTAAGCCGCTATGAACAACATGCTATGCATGCTGAAAGACAATGCCAAAAAAGTAAGAACCAATTAACAGGCATGTTTTTCAATGCCAATCCTTTCCCAAGCCGAGGCCGAGGGCGTGGGCGAGGCCGAGGCAGAAGGGGAGGAGGAGGCAATTCCCGTGAAAATGATCGGTGTCATTATTGTAAAAATTATGGACACTGGGAACGTGATTGCAGAAAGAAACAACGTGACCAGAGATACAATAGAGGACAGCAGCAAGGTTCTAATCCACCCCAGCAATGACTAGAACCAGAAAAAGAAGTCACAACAATTAAAACAAATCAGGGCACAAAATTTGACCAATTTAAAAAAGATGACCTAGAAGATGTTTTAGACTTAGAAACCATCTTCCTGTTTGCTGAAGGCAAACCAGAAATACAATTGACCGTGTTAGGCAATTCTTTAACATTCTTAGTAGATACAGGTGCAGGTAAATCAGTAATTAGAGATCCAATAGCTCTAAAGCCAACTTCTACACAGATTTTTGTGAGATCAGCAAATGGTCTCGTAACTAAAGAAAGAATGTCAGTTCCTGTAGATGTTTGTGACCCTGTAAGTGGAATCACACTTAAAGCCCCTTTTGTGATCTCCACCACATGTCCCGTAAATCTATTAGGAAGAGATCTTATCTCTCAGCTTCAGTTGATGATTCGTACCACACCCCAAGGGATGTGGTATGTAGATAGAATGGTTAATCTGTGGGTAAGGGAAGGAGGGACGTGCAGTAAATATTGGTCACTCGACATTCCCGAAAAGCAGCCCCCTCCATTCTCTGAGCCAATCACTATGATATATGGTAAAGCTCTGTCATACTTACAGCCTGAAGCCCAACTCCACAATCAAGCTGACTTGCATGTAACCATGCACGTGGAGTGCACTGGTGGATTCTGTAAATCAGACCCACACGGCACATCAAGCTATGCAGAGCAGTTTGTTAAACTTAAAGATCCACAAATGATTGTAATTATGCACCTATATGTGTGTGGTCAGACAGCTGTCTGCACGGCAGGAAGTTTTTCCGCCGAAGCAGCAGCGCTATTCAAAGTGTCAGGTTCTGTACCACATGTTTCTATTGCTAAACCGCTTAAGAAAAGATGGCAAGACTTGGGATGTGACGTAAAACACTGGAGCAGCCTGCCCTATAGGCCTAAGGGTGAGGTTGATTTTAATGATCAGTTCCAGGTGTGGCGTATTCCCCTTAAAACATGGTTGCTGACACATCCAGCAACGCACCTCACAGACCAGAGTTCATGAGAAGAAAACATCTTCCTCACGCAGGAGGAAGAGGAGAAGCTGAAAGAGCTTCCCCCTGAATTATGGTCGGAAGGACCTGCAGATGTAGGTCTTATAAAAGGAGCAGAACCTGTAAAAATAATCCCTAAATCAGATTATAGACCATTCCAGAGACAATATCCCCTTAAGACTGACGCACAGGAGGGTATTGTTCCGATATTTAACTCACTGCTTAAAGCAGGAGTCATCAGAGAGTGTCCTGAGTCTCCTGTAAATACACCCCTATTTCCAGTAAGGAAGTCACCACCATCTACCGGCTGGCGGATGGTGCAAGACCTGCAAGCTGTAAACGCTGCAGTGGTCCCTAGGTCTCCCTTAGTCGCAGATCCATACACCCTGCTGAATGACTTAAACCCTGAACATCAGTGGTACACGGTGATCGATGTATCCAATGCATTTTTCTCTGTACCAGTACATCCAGACAGCCAGTTTTGGTTTGCATTTACGTTTCAAGGACGGAGGTACACCTGGACAAGGTTACCTCAGGGCTACTGTGAGAGTCCCACAATCTTCTCTCAGTTAATGATGTCATCATTAGCTAAGTTTAAACCTCCGTGTGGAAGTCAAATCCTCGTCTACGTGGATGACATCCTCATGGCGTCAAAAACAGAGGCAGATTGTTGGTCAGACACACTAGCATTGCTACACTGGCTAGCCTCACAAGGCCATAAATTAAGCAAAAGCAAACTGCAACTGTTGAAGCAGGAAGTGGTTTATCTGGGCCATGTTCTGACACACAATGGAAGAGCTATTCTTGAGTCGAGGAAAACAGCAGTACTTGATGCTCCGAAACCAAAAACAAAGAAGCAGATGATGTCATTCTTAGGACTAGTGAATTTTTGCAGATCATGGATCTTAGATTATGCGAAAATAACTGCCCCTTTACAAGCATTGATGTATGATAATCCCTTAGCAATGACTGATGTGTTAACTTGGACCCCTGAAGCTGAAGAAGCATTTATGTACATAAAACAGGCCCTTGTAAGTGCTGGAGTGTTAAAGCTGCCAGACTATCAGAAGCCTTTTGAGCAGGTTGTTGACTGCAAGGGTGGTTTTATGACTTCAGTTCTATTGCAGAATCACGGAGATAAGAGGCAGCCAGTAGCCTACTACTCCCACAAGCTAGATCCCGTAGCTTGTGCACTCCCGCCATGCGTTAAAGCAGTGGTGGCAGCATCTGAAGCAGTAAAAGCCTCCGCAGGAGTGGTGCTATATCATGAGCTAACTTTGCTAGTGCCACATGCAGTGTCAATACTGCTGCTACAAAGTAAGATAGCATTCCTGTCGCCCGCACGTCATCTTTCCTGCATGGCAGTGTTGCTGTCTCAGCCGAATCTGACGATTCGTCGCTGCACGACCTTAAACCCAGCAACGCTGCTACCCACCGCAGAAGAGGGACACCAGCACAACTGCCTGGATGAGGTCTCCATTACGGTCCTGCCGCGACCAGATCTCAGTGATGTCGCGTTGACTACAGGACAGACACTCTTTGTGGATGGATCATCGAGAAAGGATGACTGTGGACGCACTAGAACTGCCTATGCAGTAGTTACAGCAACCGAGGTGGTGGAGGCGAAATCACTTCCCTCCTCCTATTCTGCTCAAGCTGCAGAACTCGTCGCACTCACACGTGCTTGTGAATTAAGCAAAGGACAAGATGTTACCATCTACACAGATAGTCAATATGCATTTTCCACGCTGTTTGTGTTTGCTCAACAATGGAATTTGAGAGGGATGAAAACGTCGACCGGCAAACCGGTCATGCATGCAGAACTGTTAAAAAAGTTATTAGCTGCAATACAGCAGCCACGTAAAATAGCTGTATGTAAATGCACTGCACATACTAACAACACAGACGCAGTCTCACAAGGCAATGCCTTTGCTGACAGAGCCGCAAAGGCTGCAGCAAATAACAACACACTTCTTGATAATGGTGAGGAAGAATCATTTAACTTAGAACCTGCAGATAATGATATTCTGAAAGAAATGCAACAAAGTGCTCCAGAAAAGGAAAAGGCCACGTGGAAGAAGCGAGGAGCCAAACTGGATGACAAAGGACTGTTAACCATAGGAAACAAGCCAATCCTTCCCCGGAATATGCATAAATGGGCAGCATTAGTGAGCCATGGGCCATGCCATGTCTCAACAGGAGGGATGGCACAGATGGTTAATGAACATTATTACACTATAGGATTTCATACATACTCAAAAAAATTTTGTTCACAATGTGCTATTTGTGTAAAACACAGCCCACAGGGAGCCCTTAAGGCCCCTGCAGGCACTACACCATTGCCAAATCATCCATTTCACACAGTTTTTCTAGATTTTATTCAGCTAACACCATGTGAAGGTAAACAATATTGTCTAGTAGTACTAGATGGATTTACTAGGTGGGTAGAAATCTTCCCCACGGCAAAAGCAGATGCACTAACAGTGGCAAAAGTCCTATGTAGAGAAATCATTCCCAGGTTTGGCATCCCGAAGGTCATCTGGAGCGACAATGGAAGCCATTTTGTAAATGAGGTAGTGAAAACTGTAGGAGTAACTTTGGAAATTGATTTGAAGAATCATCGTGCATACCACCCTCAAAGTGCAGGATTAGTTGAAAGAGTCAACGGTACTATCAAGAACAGACTGAAGAAGTGTATGGACGAGACAGGAAAGAACTGGATGTTTTGTCTCAACCTGGTGAAATTCAACCGATGTGTGAATGCTGTAAATGTTCTGCCTAGTCCTGTGTCTTCCACAGATTCCACCCCCCAGGAACCCATTCAACCGGGCGACTACGTGTGGGTGAAGAAGTTTGTGCGAAAGAGGTGGACCACGCCTAGATGGGAAGGTCCTTATCAAGTACAGCTGACCACAAAGACTGCAGTTCGAGTGGACGGGAAACTGTCGTGGATACACCTTTCCCATTGTAAGAAACAGAAAATTCTTCCAGGTGAAGGCGAGGGAGCAGTGGCGGACTCTCCGTAAACGGCTGACGGCCTGTATAGGTCCAGCAACGGCTGAACCCCGTCGGAACCTGAGAAGGAGAGTTAAAAGGAAATGAAGTTGTTCTTCCTAATTGTGGTGAGTGCTGTGACGGCAGGACTTGTGAGTTTCGGCCTGTGGAACTTCCGACAGGAGGGAGGTAATCAGGGACAGAAAGATGCTCTGAGACAGGATAAAAGCTACGTGCGCGCTAAACGCACCGTAGTTAGCCACTTAGGACATTCATGGTTAGAACAAGATCCAGAGTCCCCACACATTTATGGCTTGAATACATGGTGGCGCTATGCTAATTTCACAGCTCGGACACAGAATCATTCTCGTTGTTATGTTTGTTCTATGCTACCAGTTTCTGTGCATACACCGCGAGTAACTGCTGAACCGATGACAGGGAGTGAAGGACAGTGTTTTGTCCACATAGGGCTCAGCTGTGACACGAATTTCGCACTGAAGTTGTTGGATGGAACGTGGTTCGCTCGCAGCAACTGCACCCAAGAGCCACTACGGACAATGGCAGGGAAAGCCAATAGATTCAGATTCCCTGTGCTAGGTGCGACAAACCACACATCCTGTTATGCACGGAGTGGTGGTAGAGACTTGGGTCGTTACACAAGGATGTCTGTAAAGTTGTTTATACGGCATGCATACTTGGAATTAATGAAGATGTGGAATCAAACTCTACAACTAATCGGTATTATCGGAAAACGTGTTTACAGCAGCATAAAAGTTCCGAGCAATGCGAACAGGAGTGTATTGATGACCCCCGGCACCTCTGTGGTTTATTTACCTTCGATGAATCAACACAGAGGTGTCCAGAAGGTTATAACTGTACATGCAACTATCCCACTTTCACGCCAGAAGACAAAGGTACGCAATTAGTGTTGTGTAGTACCTCTTGTTCGGGGTTGCATTGGCCGGCTCGTGGGATCAGTTGTTACTAGTACTATGCTGCAGGTGGAAGAACGATCTCTACTGGACGACGATGAAGAGGAATCAGAAGAAGAATGGATCAATGTAATACAATATGTAAAAGAACTGTTTAAGATGTCTTAAGCTGTACCCATGTTGAACTCTGAGTGTAAGAAATGTGTTTCTAGGAAAATGAAGTACGTAATGCATTTAAATTTCATGAAAATGTAAAGATGTAATACTGATGATGAAAATCTAGACGCATTTAACGATAAACAGGAGGGAAATGTGAGAAGAATTATTGTTATTGTTGTTATTAGTATTATCTTTAAATGCTATTGTATGTAGATTTTGAGTGTTGAGGAATCTTGACAGGAGAAGAAGAACATGAGAATGCAAAAGTACTGATGCTGCTTACAACCAAGCCCAGCATCCAGATGTATCCTGTTGGTCAAGATTAGAGAAATTCGTTAAGATGGGTGGAGAGGTCAGAAGGCGATGAGATATGAGATCTTGTTTGGACACACATTCTGTTTGCACCAATAAGAGGTGAGCGAGCAGCAGACGAACGGAGTTGACAGAGGAAGCTTGAACTGCTGCTCGACTCTCCCTTGCAAGGAACTCCTGTTGTTTGCGTGGTTACTCTGAGTCTAGTGAACGAACAGCGCGGGTGACCAAAACTTCACCCTCACAGAACAAAGCCCCTTGGATTTCAACCAAGGTTGGTTGAAACAGTATTTAGTATATTGTGGTTTTACATGAACAAGTCCACACTTTGAGGTGAATTTAGAATTATTGTGGTGTATTGATTATCAACCCCATAGATTGGTTGACTGATCAGGTTGATCAGTTTGGTGGTAATGACTGTGGGGGTTTACAGGGCATTGTTGACTCCACCATAAAGTCACCAGAGCCCCCGGAGTCTGAAACTGTGGCTCTGAGGCGCTGTTAGATCCATTATATTAAAGTTATCTCTTATTTGCTTTTACCTTGTTATATTCTTTATTCTCGTTATATTGTTTCTCATTACTTAATGTTTCCTATTATTTGCTAATGCTTAATGTTCATGATGCTTGATATGTCAACTCGAACTTCTCTGGTCAAGGGCGACAGAAATGCAGCGGCTGTTGGAGAAGTGGCATTGACTGGAGACAGAGCTGCAGAGCATGACACAGGAGCTGTTCTTTTAATCTGTCTGATATAGAAGAATGTGCTGTTTGTGAGCTAAGCTAATCAAATCAGTGAAGGCCTACGTATAATCTCACCATTATGATTTACAGTCTCTTGCTCTGTTTGAGACCTGCTATCTTGTGTTTTCCCCCTCCCTTAGACACATTTGACTTCTGTAACTAGGGACCTCCTAATCTCAATAAAACAAGGATGGCGGGAGGTGTGCGTCAGGACGTGTTGGAGATCTGTAACTGAGCACATCTCCCCGTTCTCCTTGCAAGTAAAATTCAAACTGTTGTCTTTGCCTCATTTGTGTTTCTCGTGTTTCAGGTTGTTTGAACCTAATATTTTGGTCCTTCGGGCCGGATTCCAACACACCTGAAGGGTCCAGTGGGTGAGGCTGAACCTCAGGAAAGACTGTGGCCACGGCAGGCCGCCTCAAAGCGACCTATGATACCCTTTGCGGGACTGGGCTTCAGCTCACTGATTGGACCCTGACGGTTGATGGAATTCCAGGAGGAAAGACAACAGTGGTGAGCATGTCTTGAATTCAAAAGTGTGTGCGTGTGTGTGATGATTGTCGGGGACTTAATGTAAAAATTGCGATAGACACTAAGGCAGTGTTTTGGGAGAGAGGAACCCGAAAGTCCTCTGTAAGACGAAATGAGAAACAAACCCTGTGAATACTAGTCAATGGCAGGTAAACAAGAGTACTAAGGGAAGTACCAAGGCAGGGCGAGGGAGTCCTGGCCACGTGAAAAAGAAATTAAGTCACGACAAATCATCCAAAAGAGTGATTGTGAGTGTGAAAGGATTGTTAAATACCACTAGGTATTTTCAATCATACCAAAGCAGTGGGACAGGAAGTGATAAGGCCCTTGTGGATGCAGAGGCAAGACTCTCCACTCGAAAGAGTTGAAGTGAGAAGTACCACAACGGTTTGATTAATTATCACCCCACTGAGATCAACATCCCAGTTTTAGGTCACCCTATGTGCAAGACTGGACCAAATTCTTAATAAAAAAACAAACAAACAAAAAAAAAAACCCGGTAAATTAGGATAAGGCTAACTCATAAAATAAAAAAAATCGTAATAAAAAGCAGATTGAAAAGTAGAGCTAAGAGTAAAAATCGAAATCCTCAAAAGAAAAAAAAAAGAAAAAAAAAGAAAATAAAATGGGGACAAGTAAAAGTAAACAAAGGCCCAGAGATGAATTGCGGTGTAAGGATTGGAAATTCATCGACGGACAAAATCCAAAGAAACTCGCGTATTTAGACAAGTGGATAACTGATTATGGGTTCAAAGGACAGCTAAATTCACAACAAATAACAGCCCTACAAGATGAAATAAAAGAGCGAACTAAAAATAATCCGAAAAAGATGAAAAAATGCGGTTATGAGGATACTGAGTTTTGGTTGCAGTTAGCGTTAAGGAGAGAGAAGGGACAAAGTAAGTTGAAAATGGAGGCAAAGGAGGGAAAGGACGAGGTTGAGAACAAACAGTTAATGTTTCACAGGAAAGAGGATGATGAGACAGGCGCAGTGAGCAGACGCGCGCACAGACAGACAGAGCAGGCAACAGATAAGTCGGCAGAGAAAGGGGAAGCGGATGTAGAACAGAGAGCAGCAGGGGTGGGAGGCTTGTATCCTGACCTTCGTGAATCGTGTGCATTGCCACCAACATATACACCACAGACATTAGACCCTCCACCCACTGATACACTTAAAATTACACGCTCAGCGCACCCCCATGGGTATGCGTGGTCAAAGACATTAGGACAAGCACTGACTCCAGCAGTCCCAAAATTGAATAATCTAAGTGAAACGAGCATTCCTCCAATGGAAGATATGTACCCCATGATTGAAGTAGCTAATCCAAATGCTGAAACAAACCAACCTGTAATGCTAGTCTATAGAACTTGGACAATGGAGGATGTTAAAAAAGCCATAGAAGGTGTGCCTTCCCATAAGGAAGACATAGAACTCTTTATAGAAGGTATGGAAAATGTGAGAAGAGCCTATCACCTTAATGGTGCAGAGGTTCAACAGATCTGGATGGCAGCTCTGGGTTCTAACTGGACTCATGTAAGAGGAGACTGGAATCCAAAACAAAATAATGAGGTGCTGAAACATGATGATGGTGAATTGACAAACAGAGTCAATGCTCTTGTATTAAGAACTCGAAATCGTTTCGCTAAGAGAGCAAATTATGTGGAAATTAACCGTGTTAAACAAAGAGAGGATGAGCTTTTCGAAGAATATCAAGCCAGAATGACTAAAGTTTTCAGAGCAAACAGTGGACTGCATGATGACAACACAGATGCAGGTGCATATAGACAACAGTTGAAAAATGCCCTCCATGCAGGCTCCAGAGAGCCTATTCGTGGATGGGTAGAGCGGCATAACATTAACATGTCCACATGCACACTGGATGATTCAAACATTACACTTACACCAGATTACCCCAAGGTTATTGTGAAAGCCCAACTATTTATTCTCAGATGATGACAGCAAGTATGGCTAAATTTCACCCTCCCAGTAGGAGTCAAGTATTGATTTATGTAGATGATGTTTTATTAGCATCTGAAACCTTAGAAGCATGTAAAATAGACACCGTAGCGCTTCTTAAACATCTAGCAGAAGAAGGCCATAAAGTAAGCAAAAGTAAACTACATCTGTGCAAAACTGAAGTAAAGTACTTGGGTCACAACCTGAGTGCAGGAGGAAGAACTATCATAGAAGGCCGTAAAACAGCTATTTTGCAAGCTCCAAAACCACAAACTAAAAAGCAAATGATGTCCTTTTTAGGACTAACTAATTATTGCCGCAACTGGGTGCCAAATTATGCTGAAATTACAGCACCGTTGCAAAAAATGATGTATGAAGAAGATTTAAAAATGACTTCTTCACTAAAATGGACTGAAAACGCAGCAAAAGCCTTCCGTGACATGAAGAAGCTTTAGTGTCGAGCACAGCTTTAGCTTTAGCCTTAGATTACAGCAAACCTTTGGTTCAGATGGTTGATTGCAAAGGACATTTTATGACCTCGGTCTTAGCTCAACAATGTGGGACTAAAATGAAACCAATAGCATATTTCTCGTCTAAACTTGACCCTGTAGCATGTGCTCTTCCACACTGTGTGAAAGCTGTAATCACAACATCTATGGCTGTGGAAACGAGTGCTTCTATAGTGTTGTTTATACTTAGCCATTAATTAAGTAGGTGATAACTTAGCCATAATTAAGTTAAGAAAATAGGAAATTGTGTTTGTGTGTGAATGGAGGACTAAGCCATTGAAAGAGTTGATAGGAGAACTCTGCTAGTCCTGTGTTTTATTATTTTGCCTCATAAGAAAACAAAGTAAGTTGAGAGACACATAGATGGAACAAAGTAAGTTGAGAGATATAGCCATAGGAAAGACATAGGAAAGGCACAAAACAGATGACAACCACATGACTGCCAAGAATTAGCTGAACAAACTGCAAAAAGTAGAAGTGATTTAGATCAACCTTTAAAAGCTGGAGCATTTTTGTTTGTAGACGGCTCATCAAAGAAAAATGAGCAACCTTAAAAGAAGAATCTATGTATGACCAGCAGGAAAATCTATCCTACCAGAAAATCTGTGTAAATATGCTGCTATATTGAGCCATGGTGTAACACATGTCTCAACAGGAGGGACGGTAGGACAGATACAGCAGCTTTATACAACCTATGGATTTAATTCTTATTCAAAAAATTTTTGTAGAACATGTCTGACGTGTGCGAAACACAATTCACAGGGAAATCTGAGACCCAGGAGAGGAAAATTTCCTGCTCCCCAATATCCATTCCAAACTATACATATGGACTTCATAGAATTAAATAAAAGTGAAGGGAAGAAATACTGTCTAGTCATAATAGATGCATTTTCAAAATGGATAGAACTATTTCCAACAAAAAACCCAGATGCGCTAACAGTTGCTAAAGCACTCTGCAAAGATATCATACCCAGATATGGTATCCCAGAAAAAATTTACTGTGATAATGGTACTCATTTTGTAAATCAAGTTGTTAAAAAGATCAGTGTTATGTGTCATATTGATTTAAAACACCATTGCTCCTATCATCCTCAGAGCGCAGGCTTAGTTGAAAGAACTAATGGCACTATTAAAAACAGACTGAAGAAATGCATGGAAGAGACGGGGAGACCGTGGACACAATGTGTTGATTTGGCTAAGCTCTATATAAACATTACAAGCACTGCAGGCCTAACTCCTTATGAGATCTTATTTGGAAGACCGTACAGGCTTCCTCAGTTCAAAAACTACTAGGAGACAAATGATGAGTCTAATCTAGCTGATTACATGAGAAGAATGTTAGAAAAACAAAAGCAAGGTCATGAGACCTCTGTCTCCCGACAGAAATTCCAACCGGTGGAGCCAGGAGACTGGGTCCTAGTGAGAAGCGTAAAAAAAACCAACAAAAAAAACACTGGTATTCTCCTAAGTGGGAAGGACCTGACCAAGTTCTTTTGTCTACACCTACTGCTGCTAAAATAGCTGAAAGATCAACCTGGGTACACCTCAGTCATTGCAAGAAGGTCATTTCTGTTGAAAACTCCAAACGGGAAGGTGATGCAACGTCTGATAATAGGGTGGACTTAGACGAATAGAGTCTGGGTAGACCCGAAAGTCAGTGAAGGTTTCAGAGCCGCCGACTCACTTAGGGAGGCTACTTCAACAGGTTATGGTCCATAAATAGTGTACCGATTTCATAAACATCACAAGGACAGCAGCGGGTAAAATAAACAAAAGATAATTTTTAGGGGAAAAAAAAGAAAAAAAAAGGGAAATACAGAGGATTGGCTGATGCTGTAGCATATTAGCCTCGGTGCTAACTGTAATCATAGTATTCCTGACAATCACAATAGTTATACAAAGTCTCCAACTCAGTTGAAATCAAATAAGTTAAAATGACTCCCAAGTGGCTGCAGAATGCAATTAAATGTTTGGGAGTGTGTATTTTCTTCATATGTTTGTTTTTATTTGTATGATACCTCTGGAAACCCCCAGGTTTAAGATTGAATGTTACCAAAATACGGCATGACAAGCGAAGTGCAAATAACAACCTAAAGGACCAATGTGGCAGCAGCAGGTCAGCTCTTACGCTGTATTTGACCTGTAAACTTTTCATTCACCTGAAGCTCACCAGCTCCATTATTTCAGCTTCACTTCTTCTTTAACACCTCTTTAATCGCTTGTTCGTTCTGAAAGTAGCTCTGATACAATTTTCAATGCAAAACGATGTTCTTACTGTAAAATGATGTATGTTTTTTGTCTGTTGGAAAGTTCATTTTTTGCACCCTGCTGTTCATGCATGCATTATAGTGTTCTGAAGTTGTGTCTCTGTTATTTATTTTATTTCTGGTGGTGTGGGAATGAGAGACTGTTTGATACAGGACTATGTGCTTAAAAACACTTCTTATGCTAATTTCTGTGTTCCCTACGTCAGCTGGTCAATTAGTCACTCACATGCATAGATTTATGCCTGAACAGATGTCGTAATAAAAGATCTGCATGGCAATCTGAAAATGTTCCTACGTATAATGTTCCTACATGTATTGATGCTATCGGTGTTCCACGCAGTGTTCCAGATGGCTATAAATTAGTGGATCAAGTAGCTGCTGGTTTTGAATCTTCTATTTGTTGGTGGTGTACAATAAATAAGAACGTAGACAGAATCAACTACATCCATTACAATGTTCAACGTTTAGGAAATTGGACTCAGAGCGGTTTTGAGGCTGTTCACAGCCAACTGTCGGCTACTTCCCTTATGGCATTCCAGAACAGGATCGCAGTGGATATGTTGTTGGCTGAGAAAGGTGGTGTGTGTGCTGTGTTCGGAGATCAATGTTGCACCTTCATTCCTAACAACACTGCGTCGGATGGGAGTCTCACACTGGCCATAGAAGGCCTTCGCACCCTGAACAGCAAGATGAAAGAGCAAAGACCGCGATGTGGGACGAATGGATGAATGTGTTTGGGAAGTATAAGACATTGGTTACATCTATCCTGATTTCTGTAGCTGTTTTTGCTGCAATCCTTACCTTGTGTGGATGTTGTTGTATTCCCTGCCTGCGTTCTCTTATTAACCGCCTTATCACCACAGCTATCGCTCCCATGGAAAAACCGTATGGCTGAATCCCTTAATTTACAGACGAGCTGGATTTGACTACAGACTCTGAAGACTACGAGTGAATTGAGCTAATTTTCCCCTGAGTGTAAATGTATTTGTGTTCATAAACATGACTTTGAAAATCTACTGGAAGAGATTGTTAAATGACTATGAGAATTTGAAGCAAATATGTGATAAACAGGAGGGAAATGTTAGATCCATTATATTAAAGTTATCTCTTATTTGCTTTTACCTTGTTATATTCTTTATTCTCGTTATATTGTTTCTCATTACTTAATGTTTCCTATTATTTGCTAATGCTTAATGTTCATGATGCTTGATATGTCAACTTGAACTTCTCTGATCAAGGGCGACAGAAATGCAGCGGCTGTTGGAGAAGTGGCATTGACTGGAGACAGAGCTGCAGAGCATGACACAGGAGCTGTTCTTTTAATCTGTCTGATATAGAAGAATGTGCTGTTTGTGAGCTAAGCTAATCAAATCAGTGAAGGCCTACGTATAATCTCACCATTATGATTTACAGTCTCTTGCTCTGTTTGAGACCTGCTATCTTGTGTTTTCCCCCTCCCTTAGACACATTTGACTTCTGTTGAGAATTGTCTTTATCTTGTTATGTGTTTCACCATATGTTTCTGTCTTCTCTTAGAAGTTAGGCAAGGTAGACTCATTGGTAAATGTAATAAAGAACAGAGACATTCCATTTGCAGGATTGTTGTTTGTTCTATTGTTATCTCAGGAGCCAGTCAGGCAGGGGGTGTCAAACACTCATTGTAAACGCGACATCAGGGGGGTTGATGATCACATTTGCATGAAGAATGGGATCTGGCTACCTGGGAAAACAATGGAAAAGAAGAACTCTACCAACACCAAATGGGACTGGAGGAAGAGGACGAGGCCATCCCAGCAGGGGATCTGGATTGGATTGCATGAACATTGAGAATTTGCATGTGTGTTTCTATAAAAGACTGGGCCAAGGGATAGTTAGGTTGTCAGACTTCATGCCCTGACAATTAACTCTGTTGTTGCTAGGGTTATGAACTGGCCCGGAGCTCTGTAATATTTGTATCTGGAATTGGTTCTATTAAATACATTTTGAAATTGGTACTTTTCTTCTCGAAGTCTTCATTCAAAGAACACGCGGATCGGCAGCTACACTTGAAAGGTATCGCGATCCAACACTTCTGTAACTAGGGACCTCCTAATCTCAATAAAACAAGGATGGCGGGAGGTGTGCGTCAGGACGTGTTGGAGATCTGTAACTGAGCACATCTCCCCGTTCTCCTTGCAAGTAAAATTCAAACTGTTGTCTTTGCCTCATTTGTGTTTCTCGTGTTTCAGGTTGTTTGAACCTAACAGTGAGTAAACCACCCGAGAGATACAGGTCTTGAGTCTGTAAATCTACACTGTGCACTGATGATGTTCATTGTTTTCCTAATACAGACACACTCATCCTCTATGATGTTAAAGGCATTAGGCCAAGATGTTATTTGAGTTTAATGGAAGCTAAATGTTGTATGGTGTCGTCTGACAGTTGTTCACTGACATAAAACAAAGGAAAAAGAAAATTTATGTCATGGTTATTTCTATGGTTACTCCCCAGTGATGAGTGAATTTATTATGTTGGACTTATTTTAGTTGATTGTATTCTCAGCTAAAAAGGGGGATTGTTACGTGTCTGGGGAGTTCTTGGTGTTCTTTGTTTCCTGTGACCTCCCAGAGTGGCGCCATCTAGAGGCTGAGAGAACTGGCGGAACACCGAAAGGCAGGCAGTGCTGGTGATGAGGAAGATTGACGCCACCTGTGGACTCCCGGGGTATCTTAGGATTGGCTCCCCTGTGTCTATCTGACCAATCACCAGCGGTGACCAGCGGCTCTCCTCCCTTATTTCATGGGGGCTCTCTCTCGCTCACGGCTGGACAGGAAGCGTTTATGGAGGGCAGGTGGGACTAGGTAAGGACGGGGTACCCCATACATTGCCGCACGTAGACATTCTGTTTGTTATTTACACTAGGTTATGGGCTGTGACTAGTGATGTCCAAATGAGGCTTCATGAATCTTTGAACTCTTTTGGACCATTGTTTTGAAAATTGGTTCATTACTCGAAGCTTCAATCATTTCGAACGCGGGGGTCATCTGCTGGCGCATTGGTTGTACTGCAGCCATGCAAAGGGTTGATGACCCAGCAAGCGTGCACTTTTGATGTATTATTATGATTATTATTATTATATATTTTAGGAACAGGTGGGGGGTATGGGCCTAAGGTGCTTGGGTGAACTGGTGTGCTTATGCATTTTTATTTAAAATATAAAGTATAGGGCTTTGTTTGTCGTCCAGTACACCAGAGGGTCCTGTGATTGTTCAAGTGGAAGGGCTGACAGATAACGCTGCACCTCCACTATGGCATCAGCAATGGCATTCCTGTCCAACAGCTTCCACAGATCAATGACTTAAAATAAAACATTACATAAAGTTTAGTCCGTACATGAATCAATGCAAATAAATCTATTGATCCAAATTCTATAATTTTTGTACCTTGGGAAGAAGCAGCTGGTTCTGGCTGTGCTGTTGAAGTGGATGGCAGGTCCTCTTCAGTGGGTGCATTCCGCAACAATGCCGCACACCGATTTTAACCGGTGCACAGCTGACTCGGCATTTGAAGGGCTTTGGAATCCGAGTGTTTTATATCTTGGGTCAAGTAATGATGATAAAGATAAGATACTTGTGGTTTCTATTCCACTGAGTTTATCGTTCATAATTCTATTCAGGTTTATGTCTAGGTCTTTTGCCATTTTGTTTGAGTTCTGTGCCATCAGCTCACTCAACGCATGCTTCAGCATTTTTATCAGGGGTATTATTTTGATCCTGACACCCTCTTTTCATGTGAGACCTCTAAGGTGGCAGCATGAAAAGGTGACAGTATCTTCATACACTCAGATGCACACTCAAAGTCATTTTCAGTCAATAGGTCAAAATCTGTGGGCAGAGTGGGCAGAGCAGCTGCATCCCTCTGCTCATAAAAACGCTGCAGCATCTCATAGGTGCTATTCCATCTTGTGTCTACTTCAATTATAAGTTTTGTGACAGGACGGCCCATTTGCACCTGGATCTGCTGCAGCTTCTCTTTAGCGGTGGTGCTTGATTTAAAATAGGTGATCATCCGCCTCGTTTTTGATCTTATATTATCTAGCCCAGGAGTAGCATCCATGGCCTTTTTGACAATCAAGTTTAGTGCGTGAGCCAGGCAGACGGCATGCCACACCCGCAGAATATTTGCTGCAGCATCAGTCACCATGCACTTCACCTTCTCTTCAAGAGCCCATTCCCTTAAAAGCTCTCGAGCAGTTCCAGCGACGTTCTCTGCTGTGTGACTGATAGGAAAAGGCCGAACTCCCAACAGGGTGGTGGAGAGTTCACCTGCATGAATAGCATGACAGGTGACAGCGAGATACGCATCCATGTTGATGGAAGTCCACATGTCTGCGGTCAAGCTGACACTGTCAACATTCTGCAGGGCTGCCTTGGCCTTCTCCTATTCTTCCACATACCTCCTCTCCACCATGGCTTTAACTGTCTGCCTTGATGGAAGGGTGTATGTGGGATCCAGTTTAGCCACCAGAGCACGGAAGCCAGGATCAGACACCACCGTGAAAGGCTGGGAATCTTTCACTATGAAATCCACTAGAGCTTCATCAAGCTCCTGCTTCCTGCTACCTAAAATATGGAAGTTAGCAGAACAAGATTAATTTAGTTAATTAACTAATTTTATACACCCAAACCTGCGCAGTAAAGTTTAAAAGTTACTCTTAATATTGCCTGGAACAGCACCCACTCACCTGGTGGAAACATCATCACAGCAGCACCACCAGCTTCATTCTCATGTTTGGCTCGGTAATGCCTCATCATTCATGACGTGTTGTTATTATATGTCGGGAACAAAGCAAACACTTCACCTGCAAATTAAAAATGAGATGTGTGTGTGGTTTATTATTTGTTACTGTGTGAATAAGAGTTTAAAAATACGTTTGTAACACTTGTTCGGCGGCACCATTTCAAAGTGGTCCCAGACTTGAGATCTCTTCCTGGTTGGTTCCATTGCAAAGCAATAAGAAAGCAAACCGAAAGCAATACGAACGCTAATCGAATCAATCCAAAAAGGTATTGACCAGATAGGCAACGTATTGCGCTGTTTCATCCATTTTTAAACACAACTGAGACCCGCCAATTGTTCAAAGCCCCGCCCATTGAACCGAACCAATCAGCTGATTCAGATAGAATGAAGCAGTGCAGTGGTTTAAACGTCATCAGTCACGTGATTTGAAGCGAGCTCCGGAGCAGTGCTTCAGAAAAACTCTACCGAGTTTTGGGGCGTGGTTCGAAGCCCCGTGTCAGAGGGAACATCACTAGCTGTGGCCACCGTTGTGTTTTTGATGTTTTAAGATGCCCTGTTTTTTTTAACTTTTGTTTTGGCACAGACCCGTTTGTTCCACCTCTCCCTCCACTCCTGATATATGCACGTGTTTACTGTTAAGAAATAAAGCACTATCTTGACAGGCTGTATCAGTCTTTCCCTGGTGGTCTGTTAGTCTTTACGTTAACCCCCCCCAAAAGGGTTTAACAGGGATAACGTGGTGTGTTGATTAACAACCACATAGATAGTATAGAAACTGTTTATTTGGACTGTTGGATATGTGTTATCCATTTCTATGTGAGCTCTGTGAGAGTGTTTGTAGCGCGCATGCGCATTGCACTTTTCACCTTGAAGTTGATTGAGTAAACTAAGAAACAGCACGTCGGTGTCCTGTCTTATCAATAAATATCAATTATTTTGCTGACTTTTATGTTATAAATATGTGACGTTCTTTGTTTTAACTTTTAAAATACTTTGAACTATATAAGAAAGGTAAATGCAGGAGAGGTAATGTAACACTAACCGTTTTCTTGCGTCCTTCAGTGTTTCGATTTAATTTATTTTGAAATTCTTTCCCCGGACATCCTGTTGTTCTTCCTGTTTGAGGAGGCGGAGCGGAAACAGCTGTTTGGAGGCGCATAGTCTGCGCGTCCCATCTATTTATTGGATTATACAGCCGCGGAGCTGTCGTTTGCTCCTTTCGTGTTTGCTTTCTGCTGTCTTTGTCCCTGTCCCGGAGGATGGTTCTGTCCACGTCCCAGCAGACTGCCATGGCCTTCACCGCCGTGCTGCTAATGTTTGTCGTCCTGCCCCGATTGTTTGGCGTCGGGACTGTGGGTGAAAACACGTTTGACCCCCGTTACTCTAGAAAAGGTAAATTAATCTGGATCGGCGAGGAACTGAATGATCTTTGCGTGATGGGCTTTCTGCCCCGACATTCGGGTCCTGTTTATGATGTAAACCTGGTGCACAGGAAGCGTTTGGCGTTATCATTTAAGCAATTCTTTGTTTTTCCGAGACTATAGTGAAAAGACAACACATGATTAGATGTTGGGTTTATGCCACACCCAGTGTTTTCTTACAGGTTTTTTAAAAATAAGCTCTCTTGCTCCTTTAGGTGTAGGTTTATAGTTCTGTTAAAATAAAACCTTCAGTTGGAGCTGTACTGAAGTAGTTTTAACTCAAATTAAGTTGGTACTGAAATGTCTTTTTTTTTTTTTAAGGGAGCAATATCATGACCTCATCAATTAATTAAAAACATTTGACTACACATTCACTATATGCATGATCTCTGATTTCATTAGTTATTTCTTTAACGTTTTTTTCAATGGATTTCTCATAATGAGAACACAGTTACTTTTATTGATTATTAGTATAAATCAAACAACTTTATTAAACCAGACTGGGATTCATAGAAATCTCACACAGCACGTACAAGAAATATAGGAATCAGTACGCAATAAAAAGAATTGCTTCAGGAAAAACATGACTTATCCAGTTATACAGAGCATCAATTGTTTGTGTGCTCCATGTTTTACTATATTTTCATAGTTGAATTAATAAGTGCTCATTGTAGTTAAAATCATGTTCATAGACATCACATGGAGCTTTATGTATACACGCTTAATGACACATGTTTTACAACTTTTTTGGTTTGGTAACAACAGGACCTGGTCCAGGTTCGATGAGAGGACAGCCAGTTAGCATGAACGCACCAGGTGCATCTCAGAGCGCTGAGAACCTGCAACAGATGAAGAAGCTCATGGAGCAAGAGCTGAAGAACGACAAGTACAAAGCCAACAGTAACAAAGGCTATGTGTTCACTCTGATGCCTCTGTACGCCATCGGGGTGGGCGTGTTTGCAGCATACAAGTTTTTAAAGGTGAAGCAAGTATAAAACATGACAATGAAGAGAGTTTCTGACAGTTTATCAACTTAGGGAATCATTTTGTCCTCCTACACCCACAGATCAAGACTGCGGATGATCAGGTGCAAAAAACCAGTTTCGTAAAAGGGGCCAAAAAGTCCGTGGAAGCAGGTGTGTGTCAGTCAGTCACGCCTCTGGTTTTGTGCTTTGCATATCAGTGCTTTCTGTATTCAAACATATTTTTTTGAATATGGGTGACAAATAATTATCATCTTCGTGTGCAGAAAACCAGTTGAACGAGCTGGAACAAAGGCTCGCTCAGACGGAGAAGATGCTCAATTCCATTCTCACACAACTGGACCCGCTCACTAACTGGTGAGTGGCCAGTTTGCATGTGATCTGGTTTCCAGTTGTGTGAGCACCACTCCTTGTTTAAACAATGGTGTCTGCTTCATGTTTATAATGAAGACTTGAATGCATCTGTTAATGAAAAACATTTGAATAATCCTTTCCTATTCTTAGATAATATGAGTAGATGCAAAAATATTTCGAGGTACATATTGTGGATATGCAGTAATTGACTGTGGTACCATGCCGGTAAATGGCTGTGGCTTTCTTCTTGTCTTCAGTGTGAAGTCGGTGGCTCGGGAACAGAAGGATGAGATTGTGTCTCAACTCCAGACCATCCGGTACCTGATGAAGAAGCGAGGGATGAAAAGCTCCCACCTGACCACCACCGGTGAGCTTTATTCTCTCTCTGGCACTTAAAAATTCACACATTTTCAATGTTGTAAGGTTTGCAACACCGTGAATCAGATTCAGTTCGACCTCTACACACATGACATGCACTAACGCATCCCATTAATTCTATTCAAATGTTATGTGATGTGTTCATGAAACTAGTTTGAAAATCAGAGCATCTGTACTGAGATATACTCATTAAAATTACTGAATTGATGGGCATCTTTCACCTACACAGAGGCCTCCTGTGGACGTAACCTTGACGACCTGATTGAGTCTCTTGGAGCCAGTGAAGCGTCCTCGATGGAAGCCTCTCCACTGGACAAGCAGAATTTAGCTGAGTCAGCTGAACAGGTTTGCCCGGCAGCCCCGGAAGAGCTTGAAGAAGAAGCTGCGGTGGATGGTGAAAAGGTGAAGGAGCTTCTGTCAGAAGAAGTCAACACGCCGGCAGAGGAGGTTAGGAGTCAGAAAGAGATGGAGGAGGAGGACAGAGAGCTCATGCCTTCCCTGGATCAGTCATCTGAGAGAGATCTTGAGGATGTTGGACCAGTGGAGCCTGTTTCAGGCCTCAGACGACGCAACAGGCCCGAATGAACTCTAAAAGTGTGACAGATTATTATTTATTATATGAAAGGTATAAAATTCTCCTCTTTATCAACTCTGCATCGAACCATGAACTTTTAAAAGACCCCGACCCATTAAAATAACATATAGATAGTCTTTCTTATGTTGACATGTCAAATACATCTGGACTAATGATATATCTTGTCTTTATCTTTTAAACTTTTCTGACTTTTTAACATCTTTGTTTCAGCCTGATGATTTTTAAACCTGTTTGTTTTAGGCAGTGCTTCCAGCCCTTCAAGCCTTGTAGCGTCTTTTGATTTTTAAATCAGAAATCTCAAAGACAATGTGCTTTCTTATTTAGTCAGACTAAGTAAATGTCTTTGGGGGTTTGTTCTAAAAACCAAAGCAGAAAATGACCTTCAGACTTTCATTTTCTGCAGCTGTGATATCAGATTCTGATGAAAAATCACTGTGATGACACTGATTCTGTGGTTCTAAGAGCTATTTTGGACAACTTTCACAGGGGCTTGTTCATAATTCTCTCTTTTCCTAATACTGGGAAATACCTGAGGTCTCTTTCAAAATGAAATTCAACTATCATTCAATAATATCAACATATGATAAATCACACGGCCACCTGATACAGATTCTTAGCACAGCACTGTTAATGTAACCTTGCTTTTCTTACCTTGATAACTACCCTTTGTGAAATTCAAGCATGAACTCTTTGTCTTTTTAACTTATGAATGGGAACTGACTTCCAAATAAATTTTGGTGTGTAGACACTGCATCAGCTATGTGTATTCATGGGATTTTCCTATGTCATGTCAACAGATGCATGTTAAGAACCACAACATTTGCCTTCATTTGAATGTTTTATTTCAGTTCTTCCCTTTTATTTACATTCAGTGTCTGTTTAATGTAAGAATTAGTTGTCAAAGTTGTGATCTTGAATATCTTTCCTGATAAAAAGTAGGTGATGTATTAGTAACAAAATGATGCCACATAATTTGATAGAAATGAAAATGATCACCCTATAGAGGGGGGAAATCAAAGACACCCCAAAAATGATGCAGCAGACTGGTCCATTTTGCCAAAATCTCATTTTAGCAACTCAAAATGATTCTCAGTAGTTTGTGTGGCCCCCACGTGCTTGTACGCGTGCCTGACAACGTCGGGGCTCCTAATGAGATGACGAATGGTGTCCTGGGGAATCTCCTCCCAGATCTGGACCAGGGCATCACTGAGCTCCTGGACAGTCTGAGGATCAACCTGGCGGTACTGGATGGATCTAAACATAATGTCCCAGAGGTGTTCTATTGGGTTTAGGTCAGGTGAACGTGGGGGCCAGTCAATGGTTTCAAATCCTTCATCCTCCAGGAACTGCCTGCATACTCTACCCACATGAGGTCGGGCATTGTCGTGGACCAGGAGGAACCCAGGTCCCACTGCTGTCCCAGTCAGGGTGCCATTACCTGTAGAGGTCTCTGCGTCCTTCCAGGGATATGCCTAACCAGACCATCACTGACCCACCACCAAACCGGTCATGCTGAGTGATGTTGCCGGCAGCATGACGTTCTCCACGGCATCTCCAGACCCTTTCACGTCTGTCGCATGTGCTCAGGTTGAACCTGCTCTCATCGGTGAAGAGCACAGGGCGCCAGTGGCGTAGTTGCCAATTCTGGTGGTCTATGGCAAATGCCAATTGAGCTCTACGGTTCCGGGCAGTGAGCACAGGGCCCACTACAGGACGTCGGGCCCTCAGGCCACCCTAATGGAACCTGTTTCTGATTGTTTGGTCAGAAACATGCACACCAGTGGCCTGCTGGAGGTCATTTTGTAGGGCTCTGGCAGTGCTCATCCTGTTCCTGCTAACTCAAAGGAGCAGATACCGATCCTGCTGAGGGTTTAAGGACCTTCTACAGCCCTGTCCAGCTCTCCTGGAGTAACTAACTGTCTCCTGGAATCTCCTCCATGCTCTTGAGACCATCTTGCAACGGCACATATTGATGTGCCATCCTGGAGGAGTTGGACTACTTGTGCAACCTCTGTAGCATCCAGGTACCACACCATACCATCAGTGGCCTCAACCTGGAAAGCCATTCCTGTTTTGGTGGCCGGTTCATTGTTGCCCCTCTGATGCAACTGTTGTTGATTTCATTAACAACAAAGCAGCAGAAACTGATTAACAACCCCCTCTGCTACTTAACTGACCAGATCAATATCCCAGAAGTTTGATAGGTCGCTATACTCTGATTAAAAAGTGTTCCTCTAATTTTTTTGAGCAGTGTATTTAAAATAAAGTGATATTGGAGTTGAAACACTACAAAGGTGAAAATGGTCAGTTTTGCGTCATTTAAAAAAAATGTAACATAAAAATAATTTATGGCTAAATTGAATTAAACCCAACAAATATTAGTTTATCTCATGTGGTTTGTAGGTTACTGTTCCCATCACATCCCATTACAGTTTGTTCCATCTCCTGCAGGTGGCGCCACAAGAACACTGATATTTCTGTTGGGCAAACAAGTGAAAACTTTATGAGTGCACATTAAACATGTTCGAAAGCTCATGTGGTTTAAGGTTCAGTTAATTGACTTGTTGCTTTGTGATTGTTTGCTGCGTGGCATCCATGTGTGGGAGCAATCTTGAACGCACCATAGATGATTGTTCTACATTGGTTCATTAATATGCGTAAAGGTGAATTTAAAACCTTGTATTTAGGCTGACTGTTAATCTGTTCAATAGTTCTAAATTAATCTTATTCATCATTGATATTCTGAAAAAATTACCAAGTATCATGCTGTTAGCAGATATTTGTATTGTCCCTTCGTGCTATTTGACCAGAAGACTACATCATCTACAATGGTTCCACTCCAATACAACCAGTTTCTGGAGACAGCAAAAGCTTCTCCATTTTAATAGTATAATCACTAATTTGCTTATTATTTCAATGCATTGATATAAATACAGAATTAAAAATCAGTGATAGCTGCTTAATTAGTTTTGTCTTAGATGTTTATGATACGAGATTTTTTTTATTTTGAACATGCAAGTGCAAAAGACAAATGAATGTGAGAGATGGCTAATAAATAAAAACAAACAAGTAGCTCCACATACATTTTTTACACATAATACAGATGTTCAAAAAAAGAATAGGAAGATGAAAATACTTATATCTTTGTACACCTTGTTAATTGACTCATGTCAATGATAAAATGACAATTCTTGCAATGAATATTAATTAAACATATAGGCTTTATATCCCCCCAGACTCAGCTGAGGAATAATCATCATATTAAAAAAAAAAAGTATTTCTCTCAAACTAGTTTGCCTCTCCTAATTAAGAATGCAATATTTAATCAGCTCAAATTCTCTACTGGGATTCTTACCTAATTGCAACAAAGAGCCTGTATTTAACTCTGTGTGTGAGCGTGCGTGTGTGTGTGAGTGCAAGTGAATAATTATAAAATGAGCTTAAGAGCTAAATTCCTCCACAGTTCCTTTTGGGACTACATGGAACTTTTAAATACACCCCTTTTAAGACTTACATAGGTGGCAAACTCTCCGACCATTTGCACAATGCTGGCTCCTTTAACTGGCTCTCTGAGAATATATATGACAGTCTGCTGTTAGGTTTGAGGGGTTTTAACAGAACCCGAGAGCAGGCCAGAACACGGTGGTAAGAGGGTCCAAAATGAGTTTGACGGGGGGACAACACAAGGAAGCTCGGGAGTCAAGTTCTGCACTTCGTGGGGTCCAGCGGTGAGTCCTCAAACCGGAAGCAGTCCCACTGGACTGCAGAGAACTCAGGAGTCCGACTCAGCACGCTCACTGGCCCAGCAGACGGCATGAAGACCTCGAACGCGCCGTGGAGACACAGAAGGCAGAAGCAGTCCTCCCGGGCTGCAGGGAGTTCAGGTGAGTCCTCAGTCGGAAGCAGTCCTTCAGGCTTGCAGAGAACCAGAGAACAGAAGCAGGACTGCAGAGAACTCGGGAACAGAAGCAGGGCTGCAGAGATCTCAAGAGCAGAAGCAGTCCTCCAAAATTGCAGGGAGCACGGGAGTCGACGTCGGCATTTGTTGGAGGTCCCATTTCGATGGTGCCAGAAGAACCACGTCATCCGCAAAAAGCAGCGATGAGATCTTCTGCCCACCAAACTCAACACCCTCCCCTTCCCGGCTGCGCCTAGAAATTCTGTCCATAAAAGTTATGAACAGAACCGATGACAAAGGGCAGCCCTGGCGGAGTCCAACCCTCACTGGGAACGAGTCCGACTCAACCGTTTATCGTATGGACAGACCAAAGAACCTCACATACCTCTGGAACGCCAAGAGGCTCAACTCCTGGCATGCTCGGTGGGCTGTGTTCCTAGGAAGATTTCGGTTCAGGCTAACATACCGCCCTGGCTCGCATAACCAGAAGCCTGACGCCCTGTCCCGCCAGTTCGCCTCCGAGCCAGGGGAAGCAGACACGGACCCCATATTACCCCTCTCCTGCATCCTGGCAGGTGGAGGAGAAAGTCCGCAAGGCCCTGCAATCAGCCCTGGATCCGGGTGGAGGCCCACCAAACCAGCTCTTCGTCGCGGAGGCAATGCGTTCGTAGGTCCTGCACTGGACCCATTCCTCGAGATTGACCTGCCACCCAGGGAAAACCCTCTCGTTACAGTTCCTCCAGCAGCAGTTCTGGTGGCCCTCCATGGCCTGGGACACGAGAGAATACATAGCTGCCTGCCCCGTGTATGCTAGGGGGAAAGCATCCCATCAGCCACCGGCAGGACTCCTCCAGCCCCTGGGAATTCCTCGGTGGCCGTGGTCGCACATCGCAGTGAACTTTGTCACTGGCCTTCCCCCTTCCGAGGGTCATCAGGTCGTTCTCACCGTGGTCGATCGTTTCTCCAAGTCGGCCCACTTCATTCCCCTACCTAAACGCCCGTGACCAGCAGACTGGAGAGCACCTGGTTCAGCACATTTTCCGGTTCCACGGGTTTCCTAAAGACATTGCGTCCGACCGTGGTCGACAGTTCTGCTCGCAGGTATGGAGGGCTTTCTGTTCTGCACTGGGAGCTTCGGTCAGCCTTACGTCGGGGTACCACCCACAGGCCAACGAGCAGGTGGAGAGAACAAACAAGAGCCTGGAGGACGCCCTGAGGTGTGTGGCGGCTCAAAACCCATCCTCCTGGAGCACCTACCTGCCGTGGGTGCAGTACGCCCACAATTCCTTGATCTCTGCTTCCACTGGTCTGTGATGGCTTCCCTGGGTTACCAGCCTCCGTTATTTGAGGTCCAGGAGGACGCAGTTGCAGTACCTTCGGTGCAGGCTAACATGCGCCGTTGCAGGAGGGTGTGGAGGCAGGTCCGCGCAGCACTCCTGCGGACCTCTCGTCGCTCGCAACTACAGGCCAATCGACACCGGACACCAGCTCCCTCCTATCAGCCAGGACAGAAGGTCTGGTTGTCCACCAAGGACCTCCCACTCCAGGTCTAGTCCCAGAAACTGGCTCCTCGCTTCGCGGGGCCCTTTGAGGTGGAGCGGATGGTGAACCTCACAGCCGTCTGAAGCTTCCTCCGGCGTTTAAAATACACCCCACCTTCCATGTTTGCAAAGTGAAGCCAGTCGCGGAGTCAGATCTGGTTCCCTCCACCCCCTCCCTGCATTGTGGATGGAGGGCCTGCCTATACAGTTCGGAGTATTCTGGACGTCCACCGACGAGGTCGCAGTTTCCAGTTCCTGGTTGACTGGGAGGGGTATGGTCCGGAGGAGCAATCGTGAGTTCCTCGCAGGTTCATCCTGGACAACAGCCTCCTCCGTGACTTCTACCATGCCCACCCAGACAAGCCTGGAAGGACGCCCGGAGGCACCCGTTGAGGGGGGGGGGGGGGGGGGGGGGGGGGGGGCGGTAATGTTAGGTTCCCAGCTTCTGGGAGCTTCGTTGCAGGTTTCTTCCTGACAATTTTGGACTGAAACAAAACTTTTATTGAATTAAATACACCACCGTCATATTTCCAACAACTGCAGTTTTAATGGAACTCTTAAAAATTTTGAATGAAGCCAGTACTGTAACATTGCACGATCCCCATGGGCTCACTTTCTGGGATAGCATAATTTTACATCAGAGTCTCATAACTAAGTCAAAGTGTAAAGTGCAAAAATTATTGAGTGTTGTGTTAAAATACCATTGTGATGCATGCGTGCAGTAGTTCGCTTTCACAGAAGAATCTGCGCATGACAGGAATCTTAGTGAATGAGCTTTCGGATCTGACTCAGCACAGTTTACGTAGAAATGCATGTTTTAATGAGGACAATGATCAGATAATAGAATAATTAATCCAATGTGAGTGTGATATTTTGGTTCTTGTCCATTAGGTACATAAAATATGAGTGTAAAGAACAAACACAGCTGAGCTCGTGCAGAACCACAAGGTGCAGCTCTGCTGTTAGTTCAGACCAAATTAATCTAGCATTTGTTTTCTTCATGATTGCTCAGGATGAATATATGTTTTACCAATACGCCTTATGTCAGGAATAATGATGCATGTAATTATAAGCGAGCTGCATTTTCTTGTGTTGAATAACTCTGAATGAACTCTCATCACATTTCTGAAAATTCTATGATTTCTCCCTGATGCTGTGTGCTGAACGGTGCCATCATCCCCATTGTTTTCTGAAGATGTAATTTGCGAGAGCACAAATGATCTTATCTCAACCATATATATTTGATCAATGAATAACTCCCTCACTAGTGGGAGAATATTAGATAATACAGACCATAAAGTTTGACAGAACGTACAGGCTGCACTTTGGTTAAATCAATTTAGAACCTGTGATGATTGGGCGCACACACACACACACACACACACACACACACACACACACACACACACACACACACACACACACACACGCACACACACACACACACACACAAACAATTCCAAGAACCAATCAGTCACCAGAAGTGACCACTTGGTGGCAATAACATGGTAACATGGTTACCTCTAGAGGGCGCTCGTTACACGGCTTACCTTAATTACAGGACAACAATAAAGGGATATCTCACGCCTTCATTTCATACTTTTGGTTTAAAATCTGAGCATACATATTTTAACTTGCACCTTTTGCATTGTACTTTGCTCCTTTGGGTTTCTCATTTGGAAAAAAAAAAAAGATGTTTAAGCGAACATGTCGGGTAAAGTAAATCTGATAAAAGTTTGTCTGGTCCCCCAGCATGGTTGTCCTTAGAGGACAATGTACTTTACATTCATCAAATGCGTTGTGTTTATTTATTTAACGAACATATTCTCAGTCAATCCTGAAAAAATTGGGGGAAATACTATTCCATTATGTTTCATGTCTTGTTGGCCAATTTAATATTATTAGTTATTATTACTTGTGCGCCTACGAAGAAATAATCGCCATTTTTCTAAAAACAAGCGGAATCACTGCTTCTTCCTATCCTCGTGTAATGCTCTTGAACAAGATGCAATCAACTGAATCTCTTTGTCGGCTGTTTGGATCATGGACGCTACTTTTTTTTTAACTATCTCTCCTCTGATTCGTTTTGTCGAGCTCAAATCGTGACAGCAACCCTGAAGATCAGCGCTGATTCATCTTCCTGAAGTTCTCCCACATTCACTAAATCAAACGCGCAGCATCGGCTTCTGATGTTTCGTGCGAGAGTGAATGAGACCGCCATTCGTTTTATTAATGTGTTATCTCAGTGAAGACTTAAATGCTTTGGAAAGACGAATTCGACGCTGACGAACGTCTGCGCGTCTTGGAGAGGGCAGGGACGCCGGAGACGCGCAACAACAACAGCAGCGCAGCGAGGTTCGAGCCACATCGTTCTTCATTCCGACTGCCGATTGTCTGAACGTAGTTTTGGATACAAACCGACGACCTTGAAATCCTCACCGTCTTATTAAGTGGACCATGGGGGATATTTTGGCCACCGCACGGGAATTCTACGAGAGCGTTTGGTGAGCACAGCCGGAGATGTTGCGCCCCGCAACCCCGGAGCTTCTGTAAGCAGAACTGTGGGTGTGCGCGCGTTGGGCTTGCGGCTGTAAACCTCCAGACTGCACTCACCAACTTAACCCCCCCACCCCCCCCGCTTTCCAACAAGTCATGTCTGATACGGAGCGATGGGCAAGTTTGACGACAACGAGAGAATAATCCTCAACGTCGGGGGCACCAGACACGAAACCTACAAAACCACCCTAAAGACGCTGCCTGGGACCAGATTGGCCCTGCTCGCCTCCGACTCGGACATTGATTCCGTGCTGGATCAGCTGCAACAAGTCCCCGGCTTCATCGAGTACAACGCGCGGACCAACGAGTACTTCTTTGACCGCCACCCGGGCGTTTTCGCATACGTGCTCAACTACTACCGCACCGGGAAACTCCACTGCCCGGCGGATGTGTGCGGACCCCTGTTTGAAGAAGAACTCTCCTTCTGGGGCATCGATGAGACGGACGTGGAGCCCTGTTGTTGGATGACCTACCGGCAGCACCGGGACGCAGAAGAGGCGCTGGACGTTTTCGAGCTCAACGTGGACAACGGCGACGAGGACGAGGAGATAGGGAAGCGCCTCGGCATCGAAGACGTTGCTGCTGACGGACAGGGCAGCCTGTGGAGAAAGTGGCAACCGGTGATTTGGAATCTATTTGAAGACCCCTACTCCTCCAGGGCAGCGAGGGTAAGGGCGCACGGCTGCCTTCTCGACCTCTCAAAACACGCACAACCTTTCCCCCGTATACAGAAAACACACGCACACAAGACTAAGTCTGCATATAAATCTTTGAGAAAATAATACAATTTCAAACTGTTCTGCAGCTCTACTTTTCTACATCAATTTTCTGCTCTCTTCATTCATAATTTGCGAATGTTATCATATCTGTAAAAGCATCATGCTTCCACTTGTCAGAAGCAAATCAAGGTGTTAATGCAGATCCCTGCCTCAGCAATAAAGAGTAAAGTGAGGTATGAAACTGTTACCTTTTCCCCAAATGAGCACAGTGTCTCCTATTGGAATTAGGAGAGATGTATCTGTTTTTCCTTTTTAGTCAGCTTGTACATATTTTGTCTTTTATTCCCCCCTTCAAGCACAACTTGAACGTGTCACCAACATTTCATTTTATTAAGCGAGTTGCGGCATGAATACTTGCTGAATTTTATTCAATATGGTTACATAAAAACAGTAAATGCATAATAATTGGCAGAGAAGTGAACAGAACTGATTTGTCTGCTTTAAACCTGACCTCTGTCCCTTCAGCGGGAGAGTTCACAGCGATTTGTTCTTTCACTGGCAGTCCGACAACACAAGATCAATTTAAACACAAATGTCACAGATACAATGTTTTACCATATAATGAAAGAACACACATTTCCTAAAAACCAGCCCAGTTCATTTTTGACTGTTCTGATTTATTTTAAAGCCCAGATTAATTGTTTTAGTTCATAGGTCATTCTAAAGCATCTTCTTAGAACCAAATTAATGGCCTTTTAAAGTCTTATAGGCAGACCAGGATCCACAGTGTCTTCGCGATGAACCACACATCATTTGTATGAATATTCGATCATGAATATTCATATTAACATCCATTTTAGCTCCTTGCGATTATGGATTTTAGGTTCAACTGAGATTGCTGAAGGATCACAGTCTAATCTTTTATAAAGCTTTTTTGGGGGGAGGGGGCAAACAACAATTCAACGCCTAAGGTCAGTTTAGAGTCACCAGTTCCCTTACCCCCTAAATACAAATCTTTGAATTGTGGGCTCAAGCTGGAGTACCCGGAGAGTACCCACTCAGAGAATGTGCAAACTTGGTGCTACAGTATAAGCCACTGCCCCCCAAAAAATCGAATGACACGAATATACAGATGGAGCCAGTGAATACAGCTCATTGATGAGATAAGAAGAGGGGAAGCATAAAATCTCTTCTTGCTGCCTGGCAACCCAGCCTATACAGGTTTTTACTACTAACCTGTCCAAACACAGAAAGGCTGGTTCTTTTTTTTTTACATGAAACATATCATAATCAAATCCATAAACCATAAACTGTTTGTGACATCCCGTTTAGATGAGCAGAGCAGAAGTTGCCAAAACGGTCACATCTCCAATCCCTAGCACTTGATTTAAGTGAATAGAAGTGCCGTAAAAACCCACCACTCTTCCCGGCAGCAAGCCATATTACAGATCAGTAAAAAAAGAGCGTGTAATACCAATGAGCTACTAAAATAGCCGAGTTTCTTTTCTGCTGTGGTTACATCATTCCTCCTCTTCATTCAGCTACAGTCGGCTGCTGCTTGGGAAGAAGTGCATGAACTTTAAAGCAAACTTAAGGGAAAATGCCATAATTGTTAAAGGTTTGTTGTATTTGTATTTACTTGTTTCTAATCAGTACTTTCGCAGTTTCAGAATATGACAGAGGGCAGCGGTTAAGCAAAAATTAATCACAATTCTAAACATGAACTTGCATTAAAATGCAATTAGTTCTAACACAAACTCACATAGAGGGTGGCAGTGTATGCCATGGAATTCTCACATGTAATCACAAATTAAGAAAAATGAGGGGCAAAGTTTTAAATTGTTCCTTTTGGGTGGCAGAAACATGATAAGGTGGGAAGGGGGGGGTGGGGGGGCGGGGGATTATGACAGATAGAATGCCCTTTTTATTTAGTAAAGGTGATAAAATAATGCAAATTGCATTGTAGGTTGCCTTTACCCTGACTCAACCTACTCTTCTTTATGACTAAAACAAGAAACTTTTTCAATGGATTTAACAAGATTAATGTAATAAGCTAACTCCCAATACATAACATATGATGCACACAAGGGTGCACTTTAGGTACAAAAATGGCTCCATCTTTTCCAAAAATAGATGATAAGGGTGTGTATATATATAGATCAAGGGTGCCCTCTAATGGGAAAAAAATAATAAGTGCCCTCGATGCAATCTTTCTATTGGTAAAACAATGATGGAGTATCCCTGTATAAAACATTATAACTTACTCTCCAGGATCACCTTCCAGTCCTTTAGACAATGTAGAGTACTTGATTAATTACAAAAATAATTGTTTAAAAGTGTATATTACATCCTTTAATCAGATTAGAAATAATGAATTATATTTCTTTGTGTAGTCTGAATTCACTGACTTTGATTCATTTCAAAGGAGAATTTGTCAAGTTTGATACGTGACGCCTCACATATAGAAGGGCGTTGGTGCGGTTGCCTTTGATTTGATGCCCTTTTGATTTTACATCTTTCATTTATTCTCGTGTCCCTTTTGAGCTTTGATAATCAATCAATCAATCAATCAATCTTTATTTATATAGCGTATGTTACAATCAAAATGGTTTCTAGGCACTTTGCAGAATCCCAGGGCCTGACCCCCAACAAG
The DNA here is from genome assembly GCF_901000725.2 of Takifugu rubripes. NCBI lineage: Eukaryota > Metazoa > Chordata > Actinopteri > Tetraodontiformes > Tetraodontidae > Takifugu > Takifugu rubripes. Next base: position 1,310,189 of record NC_042302.1, on the reverse strand, counting down.
CAACAGTGGCAAGGAAAAACTCCCCTTTAACAGGAAGAAACCTTGAGCAGGACCAGGATGATATAGGGGGACCCTCCTGCTGATGGGGGACTGGGTAGAGAGAGAGGAGAAGGGGGAAGGAGGACAGGTAGAGGAGAGAATAAGTAGAGACGTCACTGACTCTGATTCTGAGACGACTGGGGGCTGAAGCTTGCCACACACTGCACAAACTTCAGTTCAAACCTGACCTTTCCGGCTTTACTTTTTCTCCACACATTAGTATGGATTCTCTCCATATGTCCCAACGTTCCTCAAGCAGGCGATGTTTGCGAACATCTATGGATTTGTATCCATGTCTCATCATCTTTGACCACAAGCATTTTTCTTCATAAATTTGCATTAAAGCATTCCCTTTCACACAGTTGTGACAGAGACTACCTCTGAAGGAACCACCTGACAACCCTTAGAATGAAAATCATGCACATTCAGTATCCTCCTCAAGGACACTTTGGCATTGAGACTGCAGAGGGTCTGGATTGAACCAATGACAACACAAATGACTGTTTTACTAATAGCAGACATTTTAGCGCCCTTCACAAGCTTTAGTGGAAAAAAGCACAAAAGTCTCGTTGATCCCCTTACCAGCTCATCTGGTTGTTGATGTGTCAGCGGTCGTCATTCTCCAAGCCCCCCCTCACTGTTGCTGCTGCTCTCTACCTGATCTCTTTAATCTGCATGCTGTGTCCAGGGTGAGAGCTTCTGCTTAATGTTCCTGTCTGTTTGTGATTCTGTGTATCCTGTATATGTTTGAAGGTGTTTCTCCTTATGTGTTAATCTGTTTGTCCCTCTCATGTCTTTGTAGTTGGCCATTGCTGGATCGAGATGGTAACAACACAGTAAAAACAAAAGGGGAAAATAAAACACCCACCACCTTTTTCATTTTCATTTCCATCTGCGCTATGAGACAGAGATTTAGATGATGCCTGAGTTTGTATTCCCTCTCTACACACCCCCCCCCCCCCCCCCCCACCAAAGCTCGCCACCACAACCGCCCATCCTCCCATGATCCCATCTGGGACCGTAGCTTGCTTTCTTCCACTTAGGAGGTTAAAAACCCAAACCGTTAGGGTGCTGCCTGCTGCACGCCTGAAGACACCAAAGCCAGGCTGCACGCTCAGCCTGCCTGTTGTCATGGTAACATCATTGCTCATCACCACAGCCTGTTTTCATTGAGATTCGGCAGGTCTGTGAAACTGATTGATTTTAGGACTCTGCTCGACCACAAATCCCCATTGCTCGGTAACCCTTTGAGTGCTAGCTTGTTGTTTGTGTGGCACTTAAACAATACCTGCCCTCTTTGCAGCATAGGCTGGTCTGGTCACGCATGTCTCCTAAACCGCTCTTAAAAAGGTGCCCCAGCATTCACTCTGTACTTTTGGTCTCAGGCTAACCAGAGGTGCAAGTTTGTGAGGAACCTCTACAGGTTTTGATACTGCAGAAGGTTGAGAAATGCTAGGAATGCATTGTAAACAAATAGGAAGGCCTTACTGAGTAAACAGAGTCTGACATGTAAACAGCGGCAGTGGGTAGGAAATCAGGGCAAATGGCTCACTGAGTGTGGGTGGTGACAGCCCGCCGCTGGGTAAAGTCATAGCTGCTGCCAGTCATGTTAATCTGCCCTGCCAATCAGCACAATCCACTGCTTCGATGACCTACAGTATAATAGCTTAAAAAAACTGTAGGCTGCAATGCTTGTAATGTGAAAAGAGATTAGGAGGAGACTTTGGTTAGATTGTATTAATACATGCTAAATTTGCTCCCTATCTGGTTTGTCTGATATTAATCAACTGAAATGACTTGGAAGTTTGGGAATAGTTGATTAATTCTTTTAGAAATCAACCAAAAATGCAGAAATTTGGTTTGCAGGGAAAATTTGCTCACTACCGCTTTCTAGCACACAAGCGCACTTTTCAATTATGTGGGAGTTTGAAATTATTACAGAGTCGGCTGAAGCGGCAGATTTGGCAACCATGATGCCGGTCTTACCACGAGACCCTCGACCGTCTCCTTTGGTGCAAAGTTTTCCTGTTGTGATCACCTTAAAACTCTGCAACAGTTCAAATTTTCATAGATGAATCTGACAACTCTAATGAAAAAAACAGAGGTCTAAAAAGTGATTTGCTATATCTGCTTGCTAGACCTGTCAAACTCAACATCACTACAGAATCCCAAGACAAATGTTACGGAACGGTTTGGCAGGCCAGGACCCAGACGCAGAGTGCAAGCAAAAGGTTCTTTATTGGCACAATATCCAAGAAGATCAAACAAAGTAACAACAAAACTCAGGAAAAGTATCAACTGAAAGAGCGAACGAAAAATCACCATTTAAAATGGGGGAAAAAAGACGGGAAAAAAACAACTGAAAAAGGTGACAAGGCACAGGAAAAAACCGACAAAATTAGAGAACAATGAGGCGAAGGACGGGCGATCTCGGGGAGCTGGAGCTGGAGCTAGATGCGCGAACAAAAGCAACAATCCGGCACCAGAGGCAAAGAGGGGAGAGCTTAAGTAAGCACTGATTAGGAGGTAACCAGCTGCAGGTGTGCTGGAGGCTCAGCGCTCTTCGGAGATCGGCCTGCCCCCGGATGCCGCCCAGAAACCAAACCACGACAACAAATCCACAAATCCAATATTCATTTTTATGCAACAGTTTATTAAAAATGTTATGAAAACATGGTTGCGATACACAGCTATAGGGTTATATAATGTATGCCTACACTGATCAGGTATAACATTGTGACCACTGACAGGTGAGGGGATTGACTGTGTTTATCTCATTGTTATGGCGTCTGAGATATATCAGACGACATATTTGTAACATTTTGTCTTAAAAGCTGACATGTTAGATCCAGAAATAATGGCTAACCATAAGAATTTGAGCCTAACAAGGACCAAATTGTGATTTAAAGCACCTCTAGAGTGTTCCTAGTGTCAAGGGCATGTGGGGGGCGATGGCTTCTGTAGCTTAAATTGCTAAAGGTAATGCTGGTTCTGAAACAAAAGGAATCAGTATATATATACAGGCCACTATAGGGCGGCCTGGTTCACAATTGGTTTGAGGAATAGAACAAGTTTCAGATGTTGACTTGGCTTCGAAATTCCCCAGATCTTAATAGAATCGAGCATCTGTGGGATGCCCTGGACAAACGATTCCGATCCATGGCAGCCCCACTTCACAGCATACAGCCCTTTAATGATGTCTTGGTGTCAGCATGCCACAACACAGCTTCAGGGGTCTAGTGGAGTCCGTACATGACGGGATGCCCAAATCCAGTCCTCAAGGCCGCAGACAAGCTGGGTTTTCTGTTCTACCGGGCAGAAATCGCTTCACCCAAGGAACATCGAATCCCAGGCAAAAGGGTTGTCTAAAGGAAGCAAAATCTGGCTCAGCCACAGCCCTCAGGGACATTATTTAGGCACACTTGTTTTATAGCATCAATAGGAAGCAATAGGGCGGGTGGTCATTCTGTTATGGCTGATGGATGTATTCAATATTGTCAGGACTGTAGGACATTTAAACAAAATATTAAACAACACTGTTAGATAACCAACAAAGTTGCACCCGGAAAACACCGACGTTGGAAATTCACTAATTTCACCATAATCCAAAAAACAATTAAAGACAGCAGTTATGACATGTGATATACCAAAACTTTAGTGAGCTTGGGACAGCAGTCAGCAAGATGTGCATTTGACTCTGAAGCACTTTGAAGCATGTATGCATGTGTGACTGTTCCATCACAACACTTTTTGTTCAATCACAACACTTCCTGTTTGTCTCATTCTACTGGTAATCACAATGGTTAATACAGCAGGTCACATGAACATGCATGTTAAGGGTTACGCCATCTTTCTGATTTGCTGTGTAGATTCCTGCAGGTGCATGCTTGGGAAAAACCCCAGCAAAACCGTTTAGTCATTATTTGTATTACTGTGTTGTGTTACAGTTTAATATGTCTGAGAGGTGACAGTAGCAGCGCTTTCAGTTGGAGGACTCGGGTGTGGATTGATTTGCTGTTAGCTAAATTGGATAAGACTTATTGCTCCATTTCCAAATTGATGTCAGAGTGAAGGACTGTTAGACTGAAGACTATGAGGAGCATTGCCAGAGGTATAATGGATCAAGGAACAGACGCGTCTTGTTCTTTAATATCCATCACAGTACAAAAACAGCACAGACAGATAGGTGATGTGTAATTCATAGGTGAGGAGCATGCACACCAATAGTGTGATTCCTGATGTCTTTTAGGCAGCCCTACTAACTGACGCGACATTGAGCTTAATGCTGAATAATTAATAATCACTCTCAAAGACCAAGCACTTCCCAAGGACAACAAATTTACTGAAAGTTTTGTCACCAGGCAGATTAAAGTTACAAATAATAAAGCAGCCTTGCAGACTTGAGTTGGTGTTGGCAAGCCCTTCATGACTGACCTGAGGGATTCATTCAGACTGTTTCTCAATTTCACAAGTAAAACTAAAATCCACTGCAGTTGGTGTTTAAATGTTTAAAATATTTTTGGCTCCATCAAGTTTTCACCTGTTTCTTTTTTTTCTATAACAATCTTAAGTTGCAAAAGATACTGAGTTTAGCCTAAACTGAAGCTCACCAGTAAACAGCAGCAGAGATTCAGCCTCCCGAGCTGCTGTTCCAATTGGAAAGGTTAGAAGGAACATGAGTAGCATCACATTGTAATAAGAGATGGAAAAGTGGTTTGGTATGATCTATATTAAAGCTAATGGCCCGCCTTTCAGAACAGGATGCTGAACTAAAATAAATGTTACAGTCTGACCCGTTTTGTATGTCAGGCGTCAGGATGTCAAAGGTCAAGGCTCGGGCACCATTACAAAAGTTGAGGTGGTTCCGGCATCTGCTTAGATGGCCTCATGACCTATTCAGATGCCAACATAAAGAGGTGGGGGATAAACATGTTTCCTTTTGTAGCCCAATACCTCAATATTCTGGAAAATTCTTAAGAGGGATTAAGTTTTATGATCCAGCCACTTCCTCCTCATGCTTTGTTATCCTGTCACTTGGCAACTGAAGGCTGCATAATCTAATAAATTACCCAGCCTTTCAAACCAGGGAATTAAAGGGATGATTTTCCCACTGCTTAGATCAACACTCATTTGGTAGCACCGCACCCACGGAACCTTCCAGACCACACAGGCAAAAGGCCAGCTGTGGGTTCAGAGATCTGATTACCGCATCCTCAAAGCGATCTCATTTACAGCAGGTGGCACCCTGTATAATAGGGATGGTTGTAGGCTCACCAGCTGTAAAATGTGTTTGCTTTTTAGTCCCTAAAAAGCAAACACATTAACACATGATGTTCATAAACTGGATATTGCCATTTGGCAAGATGGTCTGATTCCATTTGCGTGCCACTGCCTTCGCCTTAGCAACCGCTGACCCGAACGCTGCTCGCTAATCATCTACACTGGATCAAAGGCCAAGACTTTAAAGCGGAGACATGGTTTCATGCAACTGCAGCTCATTTAGAGGATGAACACACAGACCCACACTGAGTGAGAGGCCTAACTTAAAGGATTCGAACTGAAAACCCCAAGAAGCTCCAGCTGAATGCTGAACGAGTCTGCAGCGTTAACATGCATTACTTATGAGCTGCATCTACCAATGGTTAACACACCTTATAAGTGCTTCACAACCCTTTTAAACATCTGAAAAATAGGAATGAATGTCACCTGACCTGACTGTGGAGACCAAAGCTGGATATACAGTATCTCATTACACTATGTCACAGCTACCGTACACACGATCCTGCTTCAACAAACGCTCAGCAGCCAATGAAAATCATCCCTAATAAATAACTGTTTCCTGTTTTCTGTTTGTATCCTCCTTTCCCTCATTTCTGTGACTTAGACCAAAGCAGAAATGCCCTGATTTCTCAAACGTGTAGCTAAGAAAACACGACTTGCAAAGAAACAATGCTAAAATTTCCAGTCATTTTCCGGGGGGTCTCCCTGGATAGCAATATTGACATATTAGATCGGAGCCTCTGCCAAAATTATATCTAACTACAGTTGGTTAGAGAACCCTCTCAGGAGGTTCTGGCCTGGAAACAATAGTTAAATATACACAAGGTCATTGCAACAGCCTCCGCCCTCGGGCACACCAACATAGACTACTGCTCCGAGAAAGGTGTTTTGGAATCTGCAAAACACCACGAGGCTGTTATTGAACCAACCTTATGAAGAAGATTAAGCAGCTGTGAGGCTGATGTAAACATCAGTTACCTTTGCGGGGGAAAGCTTAATAAACTGTGCTTACATCACTTGTTTTCCTTGTGGGATCTGGAACTTGCTGGATTTGACTTTTATTTTGTAGCCTCTGCATTGTGCTGAATAATCCTCCGCTCCTTGCAAACTCCCTTCATTCAGACACGAATGTGACACAAACTGTCAAGATTTGGTTTCTAACTGCTACCGTACATTAAAAAACAATCCCCACATTTGGAACCTACCTAGAATCATTCGTCGTGTGCATGGAATAAAGGAAAGTGTTGCTTTTTGAGATTGTTTTCACATCATATGACATTTTTTAAGCATTTTCTAGAATTTAAATGATTTTTTCACAGAGGCTGACAAATAGGAAGGCTGAAGTTCCCTCTTTTTGTTGCCTAGTCTGTTGTCACAAACTAGCAATGGCTGGTTGGTTACTGAGCCTCTCAGCAGGATAAAGGCAGATTAAACACAGTGTTTTATTGCTTTTATCGCAGGTCTTATCAGTGGCTGTTGTTGCAGAAAGCATGTAATTGTTTTCCATTTGCTCATGTTTTACCTTCCACTATTTTGTTTTGTACTTTTAATATATTTAATTGACATATTCAACATCGATCTTATTGTTTAATATCTCCTAACATGTAGCTTATTCTTAACTTCTAGCTATTTGATTTTGTTACTGATCCATTTAATATATAATTGAGTCCCGCACACATGATGCTGATGATAAATGCTACAGTTGGAAGCTTAGAGCTGGATAATTGCCTAGATTTAAGAAACCAAGGTTAAGAAATGACAGTGTCATTAAATTTTACATTCAAAGAATTATTTTCACTAATTGCCAGAATGACTCTTAATTACAATTAATGGCTGAGACAGGCAGGTGTGGAGCTCCTTCACGGGAAGCTTTATTCCAGATTTTCATTTGAAGAAGTATCTGGATTGAAGTTGAATTCTTCATGAACACAGCCTTCAGAGCAGGACTCTGTGAGCAGACCATGAATAAAGAAGATAGCTCAGATTCATTTTTAATAGTGTGTGAAGGTTGGGTGTTATTTTGCTTCTTATGCATATGGGAAAACCAGATTTCAGTCACAGGCTGCTGTGTTCAGTGTAGTCCTTTCATGAGATGTCTTTAACGACCCAATACTATTAGAGTAACAGGGATTATCATTCTAATGCTTCGATTTCATGTTTTCTTTAGAATGATTTAGTGGATTTTGTGGACTTCAATCAAAGTATTCTAACCTTCAACCCCACTGCCTCTACCGTATTTTCACCACTATACGGCACACTTAAGAGTCTTAAATTTTCTCCAAAATAGACGGGGCACCTTATAATGCAGTGCACCTTATGTGTGCACCGAGTTCCAAAATCAGTAAATGCTTTTCGGCTTGCCGGCTTTGGCAAAAGCCATTTTGGATTCATTTTGTACATTTCGGATACAGAAGATGAGGACTTTGATGGATTTGTGGATGAGGGTAGATCAAAGACTAACGTGAGTACATTGCTAAATACACGCAAGCGTGCATGTTTTAAGCTAGCATATTGGTATGTTTTACCATGCCCGTGCCCTATAATCTGGTGCGCCTTATGTATGTGTTAAATACAGAAATAGCAACCATAGCTGAGACTGCACCATTTAACACGCCTTAAGGTCGTGAAAATACGGTACATTTACATGACACTCCAATAAACAAATTATTGCCTCACTTCTCCATAACTTGACAACTGAAGTACATATAAACCAACTTTTTTAGTGCCCTTTGAATCTGATTAAACCAAAGTTTACATAATGTATGAGATGAAAAACGCTGTATGATTATCCATCGGTTTTTAATATACTGGTCTACCACCGGAATCCAGTTGTTTATTATGTGATGTAATATGTCAACCGGAAAAGGCGCCGTATTAACCTGCCGAAAAGACACGTGATGAAGAGGACATCTTCCCACCAGTTATCTGACTTTCTCCGTTGCATGTAAGCTGGAACAAGGAATGAATTCCAACAAGACGACAAAGTCCAATTCCGAGCATAGGTCATTTACGCTGTGCATGTAAACATGCTGACTGGCCTGGCAGAATCCTTTCAATTAGGAATTCTCAGCTGGACCCAGGATTGTAGACAGAACAGGACCTTCACAGCAGAATACCTTTGTTCTTCACTAGAAGCCACCAGGGGTTTTGCTAGTGCAACGATGGAGTCCTGTACCTAGAGGTTAAAGGTCCCATGCCTGAAGAGATATGTCTCCTCTCACTATATAATTACAACGACCCTCAAAGCTAGCTCAAACAGATAGACTTATCTGCTATACCGGCACGACTGCATATGTCTGATCCACTAGTGCTGCAATGTCACCTTGCAATGTCACTGGATTGATGATGATGTTTTAGACACTTTGACATCACCACAGATGGTCAACACAGCAGATTAGGTGTATTAATGGAAAGCAATTTTAGTTCTTTTCAGAATTCTCTTCCAAAATCTTACAAATACCAATGAATACAGGTGCCATTTTATACAAAATAAGTATGTTTTAATATGTTTGTCAGTTGTGTAATGTGAAATTCTGCTACCATGTTAACCAGAGTAAAGAGCGCTACTATACATATGATTGGATTTGCTTTTCATCTTGGTCATATATTTTGATGCCCTCGTTGATGGATCTTTGGCGGTTGGTAAGAAATTTGACCTAACCTTTTCTGTTTGTGCACGTTCATTGTGGACAAACTGATAACCCAAAGTAGTACACAAATGACTGATTAATATCTACATTAAACTGTCAGGCAAGTCTTTTTCTATTAATACTAATGTCTGTTTCTGTATTGATATGACTCAGAATCTGTAAAAAGAATACCATCTGCAATATCAGCTCTTGATGGTGAAAATCCTCAGTGGGTGTCAAGTATAATAATTCCATTCAAAACATGAGTGGGAGAAAATGCTGAATTATTTTAGCTTGTGAAAAAAAATAAAGCTCATTTGTGCCTTCATCTTGGTGTAAATATTTTCCAGTCCAATGTGATGGGAAATAGAGAAAAGAGGTTTTATTATGTGTGTCAAAGCACAATGCTGATTCACCCACACATGAGCAGTTTAGTCACTGACTCACACTGATTCTAACTGGATTGAGCTCACTACCCTGGGTCATTTTTAGTAAATGGCTTTAAAATGAGTGTAAACTGTTATTAGACAGTTTCAGCTTTGACTTTACAAATCCTTCCTTAAGTTGGACACTTTCGCTAATTGGTCCCACCCAGCGGAAGATTTTAATCATCAGTGATCATCAATGAGTCACTTTTCCCTGTTAATCATGATGTTTACAAATGCATTTACTGGCTTCTTTATTTGAGAGGCAACACTTTGGATTTACAAACCTTTTAAGAGAGTACCTGAGTGAAAATACCTGGTAATCCATGAATTAGAAATTACTGTATCAGTTATATAAGTGTCATAAATAATATGTTTGCTTCAACCACCTCAAAGAAATACATTTTCTTTTTGTCATTTGTGAAGCTTTTCAAGAATCATTTTACATGTGGATAAAAAACAGACAGATTTATGTTGATTTATATCTATTTTCATCCATGTGAACTTCTATCTGTGTTTCTGTGTCCCTCCAGAAGTATGTTGTAGCATGAAACTCGCAAAATAAAGAAAAGTCTAGCATTTTGAGAAGACCACTGAAAATAAAATTCATTCCAGCTGGAATTTATTTATTGCAAGCTTGAAAACTGAACATAAGAACTTGGAAAACAATGCTAACATACAGTATATTGGGCAGATGTAACTCAGTCGGTAGGGAAGTTGGGTACTCTTGAGCAAGATACCGAATTTCAAAATGCTCACATTACCTTCACCCATATGCAGCTGGAATTGGCTCCAGCACCCTCTCCATGCTCCCAAACAGAATATAGCAGTTATAAGTTGGAAAACACTGCTACACTCAACAGTGTGTAGTTCTGCCACCTCTTTTGTGGCCTGATCTGACTGCTAACATGAAGCACTATTGGCTCAGTGCAGGGAGTTAACCAGACATCTGCTCCTGCCAAAGCGGCGCAACCTTCCAGCAGCACACTTGCTGTTATCTGAGGATGACTGTGCCCACCACAGGTTCTGCTGCCCTGAGGGAAGTGACTCTCCTGGGAGGTTTGGAGTCTGAGCAGATGAATGATGCTGTGTGCCAGCAGCTAATAACTACTGGCATGTGGTACAGCTCGGATTACCACCACTGCTCCCCGTCTGATTGAAAGAGGGGTGTTTTAGGTCATCACAAATCTCTGGTTGTTTAATGCTTTTGCAAGTTGCACTGCAGGTGATTAAAGGCACAACTTGGGTTTCATCTTCCTAATGTAAAATATATCAAATCAATCTTTAAATCAATCTTTATTTATATAGCGTCTTATACAAACAAAATTGCTTCAAGGCGCTTTCCAGAATCCCAGGGCCTAACCCCAGACAAGCTACAGTGGCAAGGAAAAACTCCCCTTTAACAGGAAGAAACCTTGAGCAGGACCAGGCTCATGTCGGGGGACCCTCCTGCTGATGGCCGGCTGGGTAGAGAGGGAGGAGAAAGGGGGGAGGACAGGTAGAGGAGAGAAGAGGGGTAGAGGAGAGGAGAAGTAGAGTGAAGGGGAGGTAGAGGAGAGGAGAAGGAGGAGGAGGGGAAAGAGGAGAGGAAAGGAGAGGGAGAGGAGAGGAGAGGAGAGGAGAGGAGAGGAGAGGAGAGGAGAGGAGAGGAGAGGAGAGGCACAGAGCACAGAAACACACACAAAAATACGATATACAATCACTTCAGCGGGGCCGGAGGTCATTATGCAGCTCCGAAGTCAGCGATACCTGTAAATAAATAGAGGGGGGAAGCAGAAAAACTACACAAGAGCATAACTAGTCTGCTTGATGAGGAGGAGGAAAGGAGAGGAAATGAGAGGAGAGGAGAGGAAACCATGACCCAGTGGGGTGACAGAGGCCTGTCAGGTGATCATGTTTCCGGACCCCGGCAGCCTCGGCCTATAGCAGCATAACTAAGATGTGACCTAATGATTAGACGACCCCCTAAGTATGACAATTTGTCTGTCTATGATAGTAACTGGAACTACAGAATTAGTAACAATAAGCTTTTTCAAAGAGGTAGGTTTTAAGTCTGATCTTAAAAGTGGCAATGGAGTCAGCCTCCCGTACCTGGACAGGGAGCTGGTTCCATAGCAGGGGGGGCTGGTAGCTAAATGCTCAGCCCCCCATTCTACTCCTAGAGACTCTGGGAACCACATGTAGACCCACATTCTGAGAGTGGAGCGGTCTATTGGGCTGGTAAGGTGTCACTAGCTCCTCCAGGTAGGATGGAGCTAGGCCTCTGAGGACCTTGTAGGTCAAAAGAAGGATTTTAAAAATTATTCTAAATTTAACAGGCAGCCAATGAAGAGACGCCAGTACAGGAGTTATGTGATCTCTTTTCTCAATACCTGTCAGAACTCTAGCTGCAGCATTTTGGATCAGCTGGAGGCTTCTTAAAGAGTTGTTTGGACACCCTGATAATAAAGAATTACAATAGTCCAGCCTGGAAGTAACAAATGCATGGACTAACTTTTCAGCATCATGTCAGTAGTTTCCTGATCGTTGTGATGTTCCTCAGGTGAAAAAAGGCACTTCTAGAGACTAATTTAATGTGTGAGTTGTTGGACAGATTTTGATCAAACATTACTCCAAGATTACTCACAGACAGACTAGATGCTAGGGAGATACCATCTAGAGTGATCATGTGATCTAATCTATCCCTGAAATGTTCAGGACCAAACACCATGACCTCAGTTTTTCCGAAGTTAAGGAGGAGGAAATTTGAAGACATCCAAGACTTTATGTCTTTAAGACAGGTCTGGAGCTTCACTAACTTCTCTGTCTCCTCTGGTTTCATGTTTCATTCTAAATATAGCTGAGTGTCATCAGCATAACAATGAAAATGTATTCCCTATTGCTGAATAATGTTTCCTGAGGGAAGCATGTACAAGGTGAAAAGGATTGGTCCAAGTACAGAACCTTGAGGAACTCCATGGCTAACCCTACTGTATGAGGAGGGAACGCCATGGACATGAGAAAACTGGTATCTATCTGATAAATATGATCTAAACCACTCTAGTGCTGTCCCTTTAATGCCAATCATATGTTCCAGTCTCTGTAACAGGATGCTGTGATCAACTGTATCAAAAGCAGCACTGAGGTCCAGCAGAACCAGCATAGAGACCAGTCCATGATCTGAAACTATGAGAAGATCATTAGTGACTTTAAGAAGTGCTGTTTCTGTGCTGTGATGAGCTCTAAAGCCTGACTGAAACATCTCAAACAGGCTGTTTCTTCTTCTTTCTTCTGTTAATCTGGTCCAGGATAGAACTGCCTATCATTGCTAAAACATACTTCAACAGGTGTGTTGGGATGGGATCTAAAAGACACGTGGTGGACTTGGATTTCTGAATTAGCCTAGACGCCTCAGAAAAATATACAGGGGTGAAGGAGTTTAAAGGCTCATTGGAGACCCTGTATGTTCCCACAGTCAGCACATCTGGTGAGGGTCCAGTTGTTGGGATGCCCGGGTTAGCTTTTTTTCTCATAGCTAGAACTTTATCAGTGAAGAAGTTCATGAAGTTTTCACCACTAAGGGAAGAAGGGATACGTGGATCTAAAACACTGTGACTCTTGGTTAATTTGGCAACAGTGCTGAAAACAAACCTGGGGTTATTCTTGTTTTCTTCAATTCAAAAAGAAAAATGAGCTGTTCAATATTTTTACTGTGGTAGTGAAAACTGTGTCCTCGCAGACCTCACCTCACCATGGTGATCTATCAGCCAGAGGTGCCACTTTTATTTAAAACTTTTTCATGAGCAAAGTCAGGCCAGAGTGAGATTCGGTTTCCAAAGCTGTAGCTTAAAATACCTCCAGAGTTTTGTCAAGAGAAGGAAGAAAAGAGACGAGCTAAACGGAAAAAACAGAACAGTCACTGTGTGACCAGACTTTTATCACTGTGACCTCAGGTATCATTTTCAGACAGACGCTGAGCTGGCTCTGATTCTGAGATGCAAATGCTAACCCCCACCACCAAGACAGACTATACTCCAGTGTCAGCCACTGAGCACAAGGACACATATATCCAAATACTGTTCTGCTCCTAAACTTGCTAATAGCGATTCCACCTTAGCGGTAAATTATGATGCAAATGCCAGTATGTGTATAAATTACACAACATATTTTGATTTATAGAGCTTTAAGAATAATGGCCTATTCAAAGACAAGGGGTAATTTTTCATCGTGGAAAACAATAGTGTGTCTCTCTTCTATAGTCCTGTGAGGAACCTAATTTTTTATTTGACCCCAGTAAATCCAATAAAGGCCATTATGTGATAAATAGGCTTTAAAAAGTTGTATTAATACTTCACACTTATTTGCAATTTCACCATATTACTCAATTATCAGTTCAGTGACCCAAACATAGTGCATAGTCTGTCTTTGCTCCAATGTCATTTCAGGAGTTATTTAACATTGTTCAGACCAAAAACAGTCACCGAAGATAGGTAGATTTTGAAGAAGAAACCTTTATTGGGCATACAATTTCATTGCACAATGAAATTGCATGGCCAGAGGGAGGGTCAATCCAAGCTGCCGCAAAGTGGTCCGCTGCTACTGTTAATCAACCTAAACCTATGCTGTTGGATGGTGTGAAGGCCCTGGAGAAAAAAGCCCTCACATGGAGGGAGTGCACTAACTCAACACAGAAAGGTTTCAGCTGAGAATTTACTACCTTCATGCAATAATGCTAACTGCTGCGCTACTGTGCCACCATTGAAGGGCTTCAGCCAGTTTTAAGTGCTGTGGTGTGTCTGCTGACACTCACAACTCAGTATGTAAATATTACCCTCGCCTCTGTAGCACCCTCATAAGCTCGCCAATTATTTTATTCACTCTCTGCCAAGCTCTGCCTTGAAACGCATCGCTCTTTCTGTTAGAAATCAATTACCCAGCACTCTGGATAAGTTCTAGAGAGGGTTTCTCTCATTTTAATACAAGGAAGTGCCCGCACTTGCATGTAAGTGGCTTTCTGAATGCTGAAATCTTAATGTCAATGAGAGGAATAGAAGCAATGACTTCACCCGCAGCATCACGTAGAGATGTACAACACAGGATGTGAGAGTGTTGTCTGCCTCCACTGATTGTTAAAGTGCTGCTGCCAAATAGCAGTGGTACTGCAAACAAGATTTTTTACAAATGTGAAAACAGTAAACAAATGCAACCTCTACACATCTTCAAAGCATTTCTCAAATTAAGGAGTTTTTTAACCACCCCACCCACCTCAGCCCACCTTTGAGTCCTTAAACATTGCTTCCTCATTGGAGGAAGGCTTCATACCTCTGACACCTCACAACATCTTCAGTTGAGGTCAGCAGCTCCTCATCGCCACCATACACAATGCCAATGGAGTATTGCTTCCCCCTACTGAGCTGCCGGATGGTGAACAGGAATCTTCTCAAAATGATCCAGACGTTGTCCTCTTTTGCCCCTCCACACTCTCCCATGTCCATCCTTACTTATGGGATGACTCCAGAGTGGTGGAGAGCCCAACTACTCTCATGGAGACTATTTCCAGAAGCCAAGCTGTGCTTTACGGCAAACCCAACATATCTAGCTGGAACCTCGTGATATTGCGCCTCGGCTCAGGCATCTTTCCACACCAGGCAACCTTCTCTAGAGTTACCATCCTTAGAGTTACCTTCATGCAGCGATCCACTCACATTGGACCTGACCCTGTTGGTCCCTCTCATGAATTGTGAGACCATGTGGAGGATGATCCATTTAGGCTCTCCAGGCTGTGCCCACCCAATTGCTCACCATTGTGTCCAAACTCCCACACCTGGTTCCAGAGGTAGGCATTCAGGTGAACCACATTTACTCTAGGACCTGTTTGCCTTGGGTGTCCCTAAAACTCCTGACGACCAAGTTCCTAGGATCACTGGGACAGGCAAGCACTTCACCACAATAAAATGGCAGCTCATTGAGTGGCAAAAAATGTCACAAAGCTTAAAAATATTACACAAAAATGGGCATTTAATGAAACAAACAGACATGTGCAAATGTTTTGCTTTATATCATCCTGTAAATTAAAGTGATCCGGGAAAATACATTAATCCATTACAACATTAACTTAAAGAGAACAAAAGACAATAAATAGATTATGGAATTTTCCAGTACATTTCAAATAAAGCAGCGACATGGGAGTAAAAAAAGAAGCTTCATTTGTTTACTTTTCACCTCAGAATCCAAAAATAAAAAGCTGTCATGAATGTGTCAGCAGTGACATCGGAAGCCAGCACATCTCATCAGCCCTTGCCTTTTAAAGGCACACCAATAGTGAATTTCTCTCGTCATTTCCTCATTGTAATTCACCACAACATCGCTGATTGGAGATTTTTTTATGAAGACATTCCAGCTCAGTCTGATCTCCCTTTTGATCCTTTGCTCCTTGTCTATGAAGGTGGCCTGCCAGGGGACTATGAAATTGGAAGAATCCTGCCTAGACACCATCTGTGCAGCTCTGGCATGCTTGCCTTCACAGGACAACAACCACCTCAATGCTCAGCACACAGGAATGCATATACACCACACACTCATCTTTACAGTACATTTAGATGATCAACAATCCACAGATGCCCTATTCAAAGAACCTGCCTAAGTGCCCTGGCATTAATAATTAAAAGGACTGTGACTGGAGTTTTGAGTGTAAGGATGAAACAGAGATGTGTTTATTTTACTCATAATAGCTCTTTAAAGCCATTTTTCCTGACATGTACCGTACTCTTATCAATCAAGACTGTTTTCTTTGTTGGAGTGCAGAGTGTGTGAAACAACATGGCATTCTCCTAAAGTACCAAAGTACCAAAAACAGCTACATGCTACAATGCCTCAAAGTTTGTTGCTCTCTGCCATTAGTTCACTGTTCCCCACTATAGATGATACCACCAGTTATGTTTTCAAAAGTGAGTACTGTGAAATAAAATTGATATGCAAAATCTAAATGCAATGCTTTACTCTAAATTTCATTAAAGGGTTTTAATCTTTGCACAACCCCCTGTGTAGCAAGGTAATGTGGAAATGCTATTCATGCGTGAAAAGAAATTCCAGTTCTTTTTGTTTTGAATTCAAAAGTTTTAATGCATTTTCCTGAGCTAGCAAGAAATGTCAGCTTTAATCATCGGTCCTTCAATCTTGCCTACTGACAATAATTAATGTAACATATTTAGACCACTGAATAGTAAGACTTTACTTACCGAAGACAGCAGAAACTTTACTTGTTATTTACACAAACTGATTGAATGTTTGCAATTTATTTTCTAAACGGAAATGACCAACATTCCAAATACATTTTTTTTCTATTTTTTGCCAACATCTTCAGTTTTTCTATCTCTTGAGAGATTAAATCTATCCCAGAGTTCCCTGCGAGAGAGTATGTGTGATGAGTCAGTTGTGTGTGTTACCCACACGCAAACAATGACTCAGTTTCCCAATATAGTCAAAAGGTTGTCTTCAAGTTGCCTCCACAGAAATCCAAATTTGCGGGGAACACCACCTCATTTCTACAGTACCTGTCTTATATATATATATAAAGATCTCTGCCTTGCTATTTGAGTCAGCTTTAAACTATGAGAAACTGCAGAGTGTCACTTGTAAACATATCACTCCTTTAAACATAAATCTTGGTATTGTGAAGTGTGCCTCTGGTTTATTACCACCAGGTTCCAAATACGTAAGGATCACAATTTCCAGACTCCCTGTGGACATGTTTTACAGGAACTGATAAACAAAATGAAATAAAGTTAGTGGAACTGCCCAGCTGTATCTTTTAAAAAAAAGCCATTTATTTATATAAGCCACTTAGTGCCTGTGATTTCCCGAGGCAATTTCCCCCAGAAAGCCCAAAGCTTTTTAAAATGTGTTTTATGGGTTCTGACATGTAAAGTAATTCAAGACGTGGTAGGAACAGAAAAATGCCCTTAAAGCTCGTGGCAGGAGACCTGAAGAAGAAAGGAGAAATACTATACAATATGTATATAGTAGATGACTGGGAGCTTGAGAGTCCTGCACAGGATCTTAGCTGTTCATAGCACTGCAGGCTTCTGGACAGAAATGTTGTTTGTGTGATCCGCTGGTGCCACTTCTCCAGCTTGGGCATGACAGGCCCAAAATGCTTTGAAGACTATAGGAATCATTGTTGTCTTCACTCCCCAGATTCTGTCCAGCTGCACTCTTGGACCCTATTTTTTCCTTCATTGTCTCACGTTTTAACTTCCTGATATTGCTGTCATACAATATTGCCACATCTATCACTACGGTGTACCTACTGGCTAGCTTGTTACACTCTAGTGTTATTTACAGGATTTTCTTAGCGCTTTCTTTTCCCAGCCTGACACTTGCAGCTTACCTAGTGTGATAGGACCTCTGTTGTTCTTGTGCCAAGAGCCAGCTGTTGTCTTTTCATCTTTAGTGCCTCTCTCTTATACATTCCATCCAGGGTTCACTTCCAATGATGTTTGCAGCTGTTTCACACTGGATTTCTGCTGTTTCTTTTCCTTTCCAGAATGTGCTCATTTTGGCAGTTAAATAGAAGTTTATGTTATAACCAAGTGCCCCGACGACAAGTTTGCTGCTTATTTATTAGCTTCACGTTGTTAGTTATGGTTTCCAAAGGGGATTGTCTGTAGTGCTGGATTCACATCTTCCAGTAGCCTCTTAAAGGGAACTTTTAGTAACTGCAGAGGGTCCAGCAGGCCTCATGTACAAAAGGTGGATATGCACAAAAAATGCGTACACCCTCACTTAGAATTACCAAACTGAACTGCAGGCTGACTGATTGAAAATGTGCTCTGTTCCACTGACACTTAGCACACTCAGGTTTTTGTGATAACATGAATAAATGTGTGCATTAAAAACAATGGCGTTGGTGCCATTAGAAGATATTGCTATTATACCAGTATGCAGAGAAACAGAAGGACAGGCTCATCAGCTGCTTAGGTTCCCTTTAGGTGTGATGTAGCCAGGAACCATGTCCTACTGTACATGTGCCCCTACAGGTGTTGACCACACTGAGCTTCCCAGACATGGGGTCCTCATCGAGCGCTGGCTGTCCGATCGGGACTGAGCCAATTGACATTGAGCCGAGTCATGCCAACTGTGTGGATTTGAAATATCTAAATTCCCATATACAGCGCAGTTTGACAGGCCCACATAAAGGCACAATTTGCTGCCAGAGCTGGTTTTCTTAATTTAATCGGGCACATTGCTATAAAGCTATCATGAACAAGATGAATTTGTTTATGTCAGGCATGTCAAAAACCCAGTGCTCGAGGGCCACAATCCAGCTGGGTTTTCTGTCCCACCAGGCTAAAAATGCATTCAGTGGGATAGAAAACCCGGCTGGATTGTGGCCCTCGAGGACTGAGTTTGGACATGCCTGGTTTATGTAGACAGGAAGCATTTTCATTTGATCAAAGTACATATTCATGTACAATGTATCTGTGGGGCACAAATGTAATTCACCAATGTCGTTGCGAGGTGGCCTGGATCAACACACGCTACTGTACATTTCTTCTGACCAACATGGTCAGCAACGTGCTACAAGGGGGGATGGGGGTTTCTTGGTAAATAAATCATTTCTTTATCCTAAAATTAATCCCCTGGACAGGGGAATATGAGCCTGGGTTCAGCATCATTACCTGGTTAAATTTAGTGACTTGCTGTTTTTAGCTGTTACACAACAGACAAGCCCGTTATTGTCTCCATGTTCATAGTATTTGTCATTACAGACGTAACATGTTAAAGTGACGATGAGCCTCAAGTTTTCCTCAGGACAAAACTGCATTCACTTAACTGCGTGATCCATGTTAGTGGTGTGTCAAATTCCCAAATGGAAACTGATTTAACTTAATAGAGAATATAACTTGTCTTCTATTTATTAATACCAGAGGATAGCTTGCCATAAATACAATTTTTTCATGTGAGTGTCTCCAACACGTAATCAGTAGAGCTCCAAAGGCAAGACTTTGGAACTCATGGCTTGTTTCCATTAGCCTATGGTGCAGAGAGTGGAATCCCACCCTTTGTATACTCATTTGCATATGTATTTGAGGGCGTGGCAAGAGAGGAGACTGGTACTCAAATATGCACTCAATTCCAGGTTGATTGAGGTGTAAAAAGCAAATGTGCTTGGATTCAGACATATACACATTTTCTTACATCAGAATTTATTTGTGTGCACATACTTGGATTTGACCGTACACCAGATTTAAGTACGAAATCCAAACAAGCCTTTGCACATGAGGCTCCAGTTGTCATGGTTAGTAATAAGTACTTATTTCTCAGATCAGCTGGTTTAGTGTTGTCATGATCGTTATGGGACTTGACACCCAATCACAAATGGAGATGATGACACATCCCCCGTGACCTGGCTTCCCACTGTAATAGTCTCTTCACTCTCTGTCGTGGAAGCAGGTGCTGTTTATATAAATTGGAACAATGGGCTAATGTGATTGTGAGTGGTTGTTTGTTTGAGTATCCTTTCCTACAATGAGATTGCAACTTGTCCAGGGGGCACTCTGCCTCTCAAATCAAATCTAATTAAGTAAAATGACCAGGTATATTGATTAAAAACAAGGTATATAGAAGAAAACAAGATGGCTGTGATAAAAACAGACATTATAATAATCAGTTAAAAGGAATACAGATAAAATCAAGCTAAATTATTAAGCTCTAGATGGTGTTGTGATGATGTTAAGAGAATAATCAACAAAGGTTGAATAAGTCCAAAAAATGACACTATATAAACTTATATATGTTACTGCAATAAAGTGCGATTGTCGCATTTAAGAAAAGGAGATGATAACAGAACAAAATAGTAATTGAAAATTAAAGTAAACAAAGCATTTATTTTTGAGAATATGCACCAGGCAAACAATTGAACATGTTGTCACAGCTGTGACTAGTCAAATACTATGGAATAAAATGACAAAAACATATGCAAAATAAAAATGAAATGCTTGGACTCACCAATACGCATCTTCACCAGTGCCCGCTTATCTGAAAATTAAATCATCCCTCTTTTTTTGTCAAGAAGACCTCGATGGAAGTCACTTCCGCTTATCCATTTCCATCAAATTTATCGTATTTTTTAACAGCCTTGGCAAAAGTGTTCTGCGACTGGTATATGTGTTTCATCATTTGTAAAACTTTGTACCATTTGGTCATTTTTTTAAATGTAAATATGTTTTTCTTTTTAATTTTGTTTCATAAAGTCTAAAAATATTGTAAATCTTAAATATGTTTCAAACATTGTTTCAAAATTTGTTTCAAACATTGTAAAAGTGTTTCATAAATGTTATTTTGAATTGCACCGTATATCTTTCCTGACTACCAGGAAAGAAAAATGTTGCATTATATATTTTTTAAAAAGATTCCCCACTCTAATTTGGTAATTGGACTACTGAAAAGTATTTTTTGGAAAAGTAGTTTTTATTTTTAAGATATAGTTGTCCACTGCAGTGGACACCGGGACACCATACATGTGAAATTGATGGCAACTAGTTAGTCCCAGAGAAAATATCAAAAACTCAACATAAGAATGAGTTTAAATTCCTCCAGAATGAGGAAGAGGCAGGCACCAAAGCTCCACCCAATTACATTTGGTATGAAAAGCCCTACATGTCCTCTGTACAGAGCAAAAGGAGTTAATGGAATAGTATGCTGTGGGTGTGAGATATTCAGATTTACAAATTTGAACGACTGGTAGTCAGGCTACAAGAAACTGTTCAAGGGAATTTTTCAATTAGTCAGGAAAAGCAATATATTTTTTTATATAAAGAATTTATCAAGAATCAAAATATCTGACAAATATGTCCCTGTTCTCTCCTTTCTGTAATGGATACTTATCCTCCCGAGCTCCTTTCCCCTATTATTTGGTAGTCTGCACTTCCACATGTTCAACATCCGTGCACCCTGGCAACTGTTTCAAAAGAGACTTGTAAAACTGTCACAATGGAAATGGAGGGGAGTTTCCCCACATGGACAAGATTAGAGCTTCGGAAAAGGTCATGTTTTACGGGCCCTCCAAATAAGGGTGATAATAGAGGACAAACTTACTGTCTTACCACTGGGTCTTTGTTCCATTAATAACAGCCACACAGAAATGCAAGAGCTCCCAAATGATTAAGAGCATCTCTGGCCATTGTTTAAATGTTTGAAAGCCCATTGGTGTAAACCAATGGGCAGTGCAGCTGTTTTGTATTGTTGTCAAATATGTAACCAGTGGGTATTAATACCATAGTGTCAGTGCTGTCATTATCCTGTCTGGAAACTTGGACAGCAAGCTGATATCACAGTTCAGTCACTCAGTCCTATCCTTTCGTTGGCATCTAATATATCAGTCTAAAAATAGATGTATATCACTATAATATATAAAACATTAAGTTTATGTAATCATATTCAAGTAATGACAAAGTCAATCACTATAGTATTCCTAGTTATCCTTCTCTCCTTATGACACAACAGAAGGGGGGAAAGAATCAACTTTACAAGCATTTTTCTGAAGTACATCATCAACATTAACAAATATATCTCTGAGGTGTCCGTTCAGCTTGATTTTAGATTTACAGTTAAGAGTTTTACTCACCCGGATGCCTCAGGTTCACATCTGAGCCACTGTTTATGAAGAATCAAATGCTGCATTTTCACACATCTTTCCTCACCTCGTTAAAAGCTTCTCAACACACCCTCTTGCGTTTCCAGTGGTGGCTACTTGGTTAATTCTGCATTTCGCAGCATTTACATAATTTAAAAGTGCAGGAAGTATTTGACTACAGATCTCACTATTGCAGCAGATGAATGTAGATTTATATTTTTGACTGCTGAAAGTCTGATGATTTAAAAAAAAAGTGTGCCATTTAATTTCAGACACTTGTGTCTTTAAGTGTGGAAGTGAAACGTCTCTGTATTAGCTACTGCTACGTTTGATATAACCTGTTTTTACAAACCTTGATATCAGAACCCGACACATCTAACATGTTTGCTTACTACTTTGAGGTATTAGGGAGTGGGTAACAGACAATAAGTCAAAATTGCACCACTAACTGTATGACTGGCATTTTACTATCATCTAATTTGTTGTTCTGCCACCATGGTGTGAATACTTAATAATAATGTAAAGAACTCTACATGGACAAAGATGAGTACTAAAGGTCAACATAAAACCAGCCTAACCATGTAGCCTGAAATCAATCCTAATCTGTATTTAAATATATTAGTATGTCTGTGTAAATTCTCAGTCATCCAGGTCATTGTATCCAAGGTAGTTTTCTCTGTCAACTGGACTGGGTTTCTTCTCTTGAAGACGTTTCGCCTTCTATCCAGAAGGCTTCATCAGTTCATATTCAGTATATTAGTATATTTGTCCAAGTAAGATCTCTGCGTCGATTGGACTTGTTAGGGGTTTTTGTTTTTTTGGGGGGATAACTATGACCTGGATGGTTGAGAATCTACACAGACATATTGATATATTTAGTTATGATGAATAGATTTGTCTATTAACTGCCATGAAATGAGAAATACATTTGAATAGAAGGAACATGTAGGTGGAGAATTCTAGAGGAAGCCTGCTGGAGAGAAAACCTCGTTTGTTCTTAAACTGGATGCCCCCAATTTCTGTTAGTTCCACTTGGTTCACCCTTGAATGTGTGTAGGATTGCTCTCCAACACCCTGCTGTGCCCACATGTTATTGGAGTTCTGAGAACTCACTGTACTCTCCAGCTCCTTCCTCAGCAGCTATTTCCAGCAAGAGCAGCAGTTTCACCTGAAAAGTAAGAAGGGCATGATCAGTCAGGTACTGCAAGAACACCGGGCCAGAAAAATATGGCACAACAGGGACCCATTCAGGCCCACACATGTCTCCTGATGTTCTGGCTGCGTCTCAATGACTTTGACCTACATTAACATTTACCATTAAAAGAATATTCTTTCAGCAAGTTAATTTTTAGATAATCCTTAGAACATAGTTCTTTGGGGATGGTGATGAGTGTGATGCATTCTGGGATCAAGTGAATGTGATTTTCCCAACTTTTTCCTTTTTATATAGTTTTCTTTTTTTACTGGTAGACAAAATCTTGTTGTCTGTGCTAATTTAGTAATCTAATCACTGAATATTGTCCTGAAACAAAATATACTCTAAAGAAATTAGAGTAATTTCCCCCCTTATATAAGTGCTGTTGAATTTAATTTATGGCCCACATTCTGTGTAAAGTACTGCCATGCCACTAATTATTTTGTATACATGTGCCCTCATGCACACTTTAAAAACAATTAAAACCCATTTTGGAAAAACAATTCCAAATCTAATACACAAACTGCACAAGATAATGTGCATGGTGAGAACATGTTAGGTTTCGGGTGGGTTTTAACAGAACCCGAGAGCAGGCCGGGACACGGTGGTAAGAGGGTCAAAGAGTTTTATTTACAGGGTTGACAACACAAGAAAGACAAAGGCAGTCCTCCCGGGCTGCAGAGAACTCGGGACCAGAGGCAAACCCACCACACTCTGGCAAAGGAAACCAACCAAGCCAACACTCCACAAGAGAAACCAAACCAACACTCTGGCACTGATTGGCAGATGCACCTACCTTAAGTAGGCGGCAGGATGTAAATTGCCTACACGTGCGCCTGCCTGCAGTGCCAGCTGCCGCCAATCGAGCGCAACAACGCCCCCTGCAGGACAAAGCAGGCACAACCCTGGACCCAAACAGAACTCAAGATAACTTGTGTTTGCATATTCGTTGACTGACACTGAACCACTTAGAGGACTTCGTCACGTGTGTTGATGTGTTCATTAAAGAATGAGCAATGATGTGTTTGTTTAATGAAATTCAACCATGTTTCAATATTTGATCCCATACATATTGTTGTTAGCATATTACATAAAACGAGGAAAATGATCTCACAGCAGGTCTGTGGTTTCATTCCTTGAGCAATCTGGATCAATGTAAAAACAACAAATAAATGTAGTCGATGATGAAATCAATGTGATTGATTCATTCTTTTGTTATTCTGCAACTTTGGCATGTGCTTTGTAGCTTACACTGTATACTGTTAATCCCCCCGAAAATTGGACACATCCTCTCTTCAAGCGGGATGAGACAGGAAGTTCAGTTGTGATATTTCCAAGTCTACCTGGCATTAATCCTGCTTGCAGATTCTTGCTTTTCTTTAGTGATAAAAGCTCTTGTAAACGTAGCTAGCTCTAGCTCAGCTTCCCTGGCCACATAGGTGCATTAAAGGATGTGTATCCCAAGAGCTTTTGCCTTTTTGGTCTTTATTTCCTCTGTCAGGTGTTTGTTGTGCAGCTCATGTGGCTCTGTTTCTTCAACGTCACGCCTCGGTAGATGTGTTGTTGCCTGTATCCATTTATTTTTAGTGCGCTAATGAATCGGTTTAAACGGCTGCCACAAAAGTTCAGACACTGGTCATTTGTCAATGGGAGTAAGTGATTTTGAAAGATGAAAATAGATATTTTGATTGTCAAGTCAGCTCAAGCTGGAACCAGAGGGTCCACCATTTAACAAGCTAGATCAGAGGAGGTAGGTTCTTCATTTTCAGGCTCTCCATCTTTTTCTCCATTCCCACCCTTAGGCATGTATGGCAGGAGACTCCCACAAATGTGTAATAGTACCTGTGAGCGTTGCACAATAGTGGATCCAAAGTCCCCCCAGTCTCATAAATTACAATGGACTTCCAGAAAATTGTGTTGTTCTTGGGTATTTCTCACACAGATTTCTGTATTATGAGTATCTGGGAATGCAACAGAAAATTGCACTGTGTAGAGGCAGCTGAGTACAATGCTTTTGATAATGAATGTTCTGCTTTGACCAGTGACAAAGACCTTTGTGTGTTGACTCAAGAAAGTAAATTGAGGATACCAACAGGTGATGCTCGAGTGGTAGTGTGGCAGGGCTCATGGGACTAATGTTGTGACTCAAAAATGACCCATTTTTTAAAATACATTTTGACCCTTTATGATGCAATGTTGTGGCTCTTTTTTATCCACCTTGTGTTGGGCTCATTTAACACACACAAAAAAATACTGTTCCATGCTGCCTAATTAAAGTGAATGGACACTCTGTCTCTAAAGGCAAATGCATTGGTCCAAAAGGAATTTTAGAGAATGCAACAAAATAAATCAATTCAGATGACTGGTGTTAAGTAGCTCATTATGTAAAAACTCGTCTGGTCGAGATGAATGTTTTCTAACACATTTGTAGTCGATGAAATGTTAACACAACCATACATATTTGACCATTTAATTCTTTGACAAATTAGGGGAAGCTGAGCTTCCCTTGCAGTCAGAGACACTCCCTCTGCTGTATTTACCCCACTTGTTTAAATCCATCTATTTCTTAAAATTTTAGAAAACTTTTCCCATGGAATCCCAGGTTCTGTGGTGAAAGCAGCTTTAAAAGCCCACGTGTGTGTGTGTGTGTGTGTGTGTGTGCTCTAATTTCTGATAGGATGCATTATCTGCCATTCCCAGCAGAATAAAGGCTAGAAACAAGCCCATTAGGCCTAAAACCTAAGTGAAACATTAAAAAACAGGTTGTGTTTTGACCCAAATGCAGCCCAAACACCAACAGGCAAAATATAGTCAAGGACAGAAGGCTGCAATGTTCATCTGGTCAGACATGAGGAGTGGAGGTCAAAGGAAAGATGAGTCAAACCCAGTTTGAGGAAGTGTGCAGGACAGGCTCGCATTGATCCAAAGACAATCTGGCAATGAGGGAGAGAATCTAGGCTGCATTTTAATTGAGGTTGTCAGAGATGAGGAGCAGGTGAGGGCACCAGGCGGATGTGCAACTGGCTGATCAGAAGGTGTGACTGGAAAATTCCATGGCAGCGGGCAGTCCGACAGGGAAGACTAAGACACCTCCTCTGCAGGTGGCGAACTAATCAGGTCATTGCCCCCTTTCGGTAAATTCTGAAGATAAAGGAATGTTACATCCTGTTCTATGGTTTGCTAATGTACATGGATCAGGTGACATTTTTAAAGCAATTGCCTGAATACTTTAATGTTGCAAACCATGGGACATAATGTGTTGCTATAACATGTTGCTATACAAAAAAAAAAGTTCTGGCCAAGACCAAAGTTTAAAGGAATTAAAGGGTTCATTGGAGCCCTTAAATATCTCTGGACTAGTCTGATTGAATTCCCCCCTCCCCCACCAACAGCTTTGTTTTATGCTTTAATTAGTGAGTCAGTCAGGTGACATTGTTGAAAAGAAGTTTGGGGCTGTGTTTGTTTTCTTCAATTAGATAAGAAAAATCAACATTTCTAGCCTTTTTTGTTGGTTGCTTAACTAAGACTATCCTTCCAGGCTAGAGGGTAGCCTTTTATTTTGACAGAATACATCTTTATTTCCTTTATACTTTCAGCTTGATTGTCCTAATCTGCAACTTATACCAAGAATTTGCCATCTTGCGGGCAAAAGTATTGAGGGCAGAACACAGTAAGGCTGTCACAACTTCAAGCTAGTCAACTTCAGGAGGGCTAATATTAGAATTGCTGATCTCTGTTGACACCTGACAGTCCATCTGCTGTAATAAAACTATTTTGAGGAAGA
Source organism: Takifugu rubripes (assembly GCF_901000725.2). NCBI lineage: Eukaryota > Metazoa > Chordata > Actinopteri > Tetraodontiformes > Tetraodontidae > Takifugu > Takifugu rubripes. Next base: position 1,283,221 of record NC_042302.1, on the reverse strand, counting down.
ATCCTTTCATTATAAATCCAGTTATCAAAGAATGATCTCAGGAGCAGGTTTTGAGAGAACACTGACACATGTTCAACTTCAATGCCAATGTCAAAAGTCATTAATAACACATTTCTTAAACTAGATTAGTCTGCCCCAATTATTTTACTGTTCTACTGATGAGAACAGTCAACAAGATGTAGTACAGGTTTGCTAGTTATGAGAAAAAGCTGATTTAATAGGCTAAATTACTGGCTGTGTTTATGTAGCTCCTGGTTTCTAAACATACTTACAAATCGAATATCCTGTCTTAAGAGAAGATTTTTGTTAATTTCCTTCTGGGGTTACCTTTAAGAACCAACTGTGAAAGAACAGAAGTGAGGTGATGTGTGAGATAATGGCTACTTCAGTCAGCCTCACTCAATATCAGTTCCTCCTCAGGTTTTGGAGGCCTATGACCTTCAGACAGTTGAGGTTTTGGAAATCACAAACCTCTAGAAGAGTCAAGGGAGGGATGGATGTCGAGAGATTTCATAGCATCTTCCAGATCTAAATTTGAAGTTGCAGGAAAAGAATAGCAGATCAGGAAAAATTGTGTCACTGTGTGGGAACTCTTCTTCCTTTCCCACTCTGGAGTGTAAAATATTGCTAATCCTTCAAATCAAAATTTCCAGGAAGATGACAGTGCTTTCCAAATAGATGCAGCAGACACAATACACAGTTTCTACTATTACTACATGACAGAATGCCACTCACGCTCTGAAAGGCTCATTCATAAACATGCACCCACCCACCCACACACACACACACACCACTGACACACTTGCACACTCATCCTCCATCTCTGTTTCATCTCCTGTCAGATCCCAGAACACCATAGTGTTTCCCTCCCTCTGGCAATTCATTTCATGTTAACACAATATCAATCTGTAGAGGTGCCCTCTCACTTCACACGTCTATCCATCGCTTCATCTCAGTCACCTTCAGGGGAAAACAAATGATAGTAATATCCATCCAGGCCTTGCCACTCGCCCTGCTGCACAAGAACTGACTGTTCCCCCTCCCTTCACAGTATGTGTAGTTTGCCAATTTAACCATATTTTCCAGATAGATATCTTTGCTGCTTTACCTGTTGTTGTTATTATTACCGTATTTTCACGACCATAAGGCGCACTGTAATAAAAGGCGCAGTCTCAGTTACGGGTGCTATATCTGTATTTAAAACATACATAAGGTGCACCGTATTATTAGGCGTATTATTATGCTAAAACATACAGTAAAAAATGACAATGGAAGTAAAACAGTGAGTTTGGACACATTTATTGAACAAAATATTCATTCTCCCGCCACAAAACCATCAAAGTTTTCATCTTCTGTATCTGAATTAAACAGCTGCACTATTTCAATGTCCAACATCCCGAATTCCTCTTCTTAACCATCTGAATCGGACTCACCGACCGGTTCCGACCCGCATATGGTGGCATAACTCGCCCGCCGCTGCCTCATAGATGTTGCTGGGCGCGGTTATCTTGTCGCGGCAGTAGGTGCGGAAGATGGCGCCCTCTCCTGGTGATCCGCGGGCAGCCGCTGCGCCACAGTTGTCCTTGCGCGTATGGAGAGATGCCTCATAAAGCGAAAACACCAAGACGGACCTCCTTGGAAGTGCTCATTGTCCATTTCTTCAGCAATCGCTTTGGCCTTTTGTCGAATGGTGACAGTAGAGACGCCCCTTCCAGTTGTTCACTGTTCCACAACCAACTGTTCCACTCGGTCTTCCAGCTCGGGCCACCTTGCTTTGTTCCCACAGAAACTCAGCGTCGTCTTCCTCACTTTCGTTCACTTTCTTGTTTTCTCCACTCTCTGACCATGGACTCATTTACATTAAAATGTCTTGCAGCTGCTCGATTGCCATTTTCAGCCGCATATTCGATGGCCTGCAGTTTAAAGTAGGCCTCATACGCGTTTACCGTAGTGCACCCACCAAAGGCACACATTAGATTTTGGAACTCAGTCCACACACAAGGCGCTCCATATTATAAGGCGCACCGTTGATTTTTGAGAAAATCTCAGTGTTTTAGGTGTGCCTTATAGTCGTGAAAATACGGTATATTTATTTTTACAATAAACAATTGGATTTTTTATAAACCACTGCCCACCAGTTATTATTTCACTTTCACTTATATTTCTATTTCCTATAGCTGCATCTTCTTAATAAATGCATTTGGTAACTTGGCAAGAGTGCACCTGTCTGGTGCAAGAGTATATGCAGCAGAGATAAATGGTTAAAATCATTAGAATTTGAGAGGCAACGGATTGTTTTGAGGTGTGTTTATGAACAGTGCTGCAAAATTGATTCCCTCATCTATCCTTCTTAGCAGCATCTTATGTTACAGACAAGTTTTCCCAAACTCATCCAAAGTTCAGCCATTAAGCCTGGTGTTGATGCATATCCATTGGGGACTGCTCCTCTCTGTTCCTCAGACGGCAGCATGTGTTTTGGTCTACAAGTGTGTGCCAGAGTGTCTGCTAAATACAGCACTAACACATAGAAACACTGGTTGCTCCAAAATGTCACTTTGTACTGTGAAGGTTGCCTGGCAGTGCTGCGAGGTTGAGCATAATTTAGCACGCAGTCAGATAAAACCGATGCACAAATGCTCATTCTTTATCATGATAACTGGAATCTATCTATCTATCTATCTATCTATCTATCTATCTATCTATCTATCTATCTATCTATCTATCTATCTATCTATCTATCTATCTATCTATCTATCTATCTACGTATCTATGTCTGTCTGTCTCTTTTTTAGATAAATATTGAAAACACTAATAATTAAATTCTAATCATAGTTGCTGGCTTCCGTTCAATCACTACAGATATGTATTGTGTATATTATGAATATACATGTAATTTCCCTGTTAATAGCCTGAATAGTTGATATATTCATATGCCTGCTTTGTACCCCTGGATTTGACAGAAATGCTTGACAAATTGTTGGTAAATCTTTTGACATTTAGCTCATTTTCAGTCATCATAAGAGATAATTTTGTAGTTATCAGAACCTAAATTCTCTCAGGGTGGTTTATATTTGCAGTGGATTTCTTATGCTGTCTGGAGTGGTTCATAGCTGCTGTATGTTGCTGTATGTTGTGATGCAGACTAGCTAATCTTCCAGTCGTTAGCCTATGGATGCGCAAAAGGTTTAGCTTGATAAATGATGATGCTTGACCTCCTTGCCATACTTTCATTCTTCTTGGACTCTGGTGTTTATGGTATAATCATAACAAAAGAGAAAATTATAGCAAGGTTGTTACCTTGTTCATCAGAAGTTTATGCCAATGTGATTTTTGAACTGCATACATTGAAACAAAACAATTAATTGAATTCAATAAAAAATTCAATAAGCATTAAAAGCTAAGTTACCAGCATATCAACAAATAAGAATCCACTGAGTGTTTCATAAATATGTAAAGTGGTGCCCCAATAGTCCAGTTAAAATGCATTTACCCTGCCTTGTTCTTTTCTCTGTATAGTAAAGTCGTTTCAGCCTCTCATCTGTCTCCTCTCCACTCATCGTTCACATATCCCCTGAAAGTTCATGTGATAGTAATGGGAGCTGCTTCATGAATCATTAAGCACATTTTTTTTCTACAATAGAGAGCAATTTGGCTAAATGGATGCCAATGACAAGCCCTTTTCCCCTCTATCCGTTATTATTTAATGAAGCCCAGTCAGGCGATGGATGAGCAGGGTGGTGCCATGTGAGTGCCAACGAGTAATCACGTTCATTACTTTCGCTCCCTATTTATCCCTTTCTTCTTTCATAATTTGTCTTATCTTGTTTTTCTCTCAAGCTTCCATTCTTCATGCTTCCCCTTCAACATCACCAGTTATCCTGTAGCAACTGTCTCTTTAGCTCCACCTCTGTCTCACAGAGGGTTTGTTTCTAATCAGTCTTCTGACAGTAATGTAATTATTGGACTATTTTATTACAGAAAGATTTTGTTAAATGCAATTGAGCTGGCGTGTGATACCAAACTTTACATCCATTGTGCAGGGACCATGGTACAAACCAAATCGAAGCAGGCTGGGTACACTTGTCGCGCCACTTTAGATGTGCTAAATATTTGGTTGAAGGAAGTGAGTTACAGTGATCGTGTAAGTTGGAAAATTCTTTGAACATGCTGATTTGAACACAACACAGAATATTTCAGTATTTCAGCTACCTTACCTTATGTACCATTACATTTCGTGCATATATCGACCTAAATTAAATTCAAAAGGTATTGAACTACATTGGGGAAAAATTATTGCTGAAAATCTGACAATGGTTTCTCTATACACTTCAGTTATGCTTAGATTTAATAATATTGTGTTTGTGCGCTATTATGCCTATCCCAGGTGCACGTGGGCGAAGGCAGGGCATGCCCCTGGATGAGTTGCCAGCTCATTGCAGCGCCCTACGTAAGCATTTGGGGGTTCGGTTCATTGCTCAAGGTTACCTCAGCAGAGCTCTGAGGGCTTGAACTGGGAAGCCAGCCCAGTCTCTTACAGACTGAGCAGTCTTCCATCAACTGTCTTTCAGCAATTATCAAAGAATCTATAGTCTTTAATTCATGCGACGATAATGACATCTTGACCTCACCGGCTCTGTTTCAAAAGCATTGATTCCTAGGAAACTTTAAAAAAAGTTCTTTATCACTATTTTGTGTAATTTATAGACAGTACCTTTGTCAATATTTCTCACGAAAAGACACAAATAGATTTAATGTAGTGGTTACAGATGTCAAACTTCCCTTAAATGATCCCTTAAATGTAAATGCCTGGTTGTTGTATCAGACACCTGAGCAGAGATAATTATTCTGGAAAAGATGGTTGATGATGGACCTTTCTCTCAAACTGGTTGAAATTATATAGCACATTGGCATGAGGTGGTAAAATGAGCTCTGTCTTACATTACAAGACAATAGAATAGTCTTTATTTGTCATCATAATTGAGAGTGTCCCCACAGAGCCACCATGCGCCACATAAAATTAAAGTTGCTAAATGTAGCTCCACGAAAGACCTTAAAAAATAATTCATCTTTTGGCCAGTATTTTGTACATGGTTAACAAAATACTGAACACTCCAGTTTATTGGTGACATTTATTTTAAAATGGGGCTTATGTCAGTTTGAAAAGGTGGCGTTTCACATTTAGACTCGGTTTTTGGCCCTACGATTAACCCTGGTTTTTATTGGCTCGGTTCCAATCAGGATGCAATGTGAGGATTAGCAATTAGCCTGGTATTTAAGGTCCTCCTAAGCCTCACGCTCCCTCTCTGCCAGATTGTCTTCAGCATTCATGTGAATCATTCCAGCGGTTTTCTACGGACTGATCACCTGGTAGCGACCCTGCCTGTTTTTGACCATTCTGCCTCGCCTCTGTTCCGGTAAAAGACCTCCGCCTTTCGTCTCTGACCACAAGTTCGTGGAGATCTCCTCTGGGTTCTGTTTGCTTGTGGCCGGCCAGTCTTCTGCTGCTCGGTTTGCTCCGCCAGCTCACCAGGATCTTCTTTCTGAGCGTGCTGCGTTTGGGTCCAACTGCTCTGCCCATTTCAGAAGATATGACTAATAATCACACTGATTGTCGGGCCCAGCGGGAGTTGTCCAAATGCTAATCTCTGGCATGACGAGACAAACCAGTGATTTGGACTGCCAAAGGGACACGGTCCTGCTCTTTTTATGCTGGTTCCTTAATGTGTTAATTAAAAAAGGAGATTTCCTGTAAAAGCTAACAAATGTAGTGTCAGCATTTTATAAGAAAAGTCTTATTTGCAAACCTGTTCCCCTTTATCTACCACTCATAGGTGTGCTTGTAATTTTGGTTCCTGAAAGCTACTCTAATTTCAATACTGAAACTCCGACTCTGCAGCCAGCCTGGATTACATTCTTAATGACCTTTAGGTTGTCGATGCTGAATCCCACCAGGATTTAACTCATTGGTCCAACTACCGGTACTCTGCCTGCTGCTATACTTGCTCATGGTTGTCTTGCGGGCATTCATGTTGATGAGAATCATAGTAAAAATGGGACCGGCAATTTCCAACTGCCTGAGATGGACAAATTGGGAGTTGGGGGGGGGGTGTATATGCTCTTCAAATAGACATAATGTAATTAAATAAATGTACTTAACAAAATCCGACAGTCACAGTGAGACAACGTTGTGGTTCCAGAAAGTCATCCACCATATTGATTGAAGAGTCTAAATTGTGAAAGGAATCTACTGTGCTGTATTCCTGCCTTTGTGATGCCGGGATAGTCTCTGGTGTCCCCCTAATGTTTGAAAAAGAGATAACAGAAAGATAACAGAAAATGAATGAATTAATCTTTGCAAAACAATAAAAATAATGATGTACTGTGCATATGCTCAAGGGATGATGATGATAATAACAGTAATAATAATAATTATCATTATTATTTGTTGTTATTATTTATTGCATGTTATGTCACACACTTCATACAATTCTGATAACTGAACTGAATTCTTATGTTAAATTATCGTTATAACAATAGACAATATTATTTTGATATTATAATTTCTTTACAATTTGAAAGCATATTTTGGTGGCAGTACAACATAGCCCTAAATATGCAGGTATGTTTATTAAAATATTCAACTTTATTTCAATATTAATTTCAGGGATTTACCATGAAATGTTGTCATTGGTTTTGACACTCGTTGGGAAGCCAGTCGCTAAATGCCAACATTTACAGTGCTTCTTTTTTTATATATTTTAATTTTATTATACAAATCAGAGAGCTGAAGCTTGTTTATAGGGACTGCTGATGCCATTTGTTTTGTGTGACTGTCATGTAAAGCGTACCAGTTTGTGAGACGTGATGACGAGAGAGTCTCAGGTACGAGCCCCTTTTTGAATGTTCTGAAAGCTTTGAGATGTCAAAACATATTAGCATTCTGCTCATGGCATTGTCAGAACTGGCCTTGTCTGTTGTCACAGCGCCACTTACACATTCCTTATCACCATAGCAACAGCGATTTTCCCTATCCTCATCTCTCAGTGAGAGCCACGGCCTCAAAGATGTTGAATAATGCGGATCGGCTGTGGAAATGGATGAATGGACCTGTGATGGGTTTTTCTTTGTAAAATAAGAGATACACTTTTCTGCACAAGAGATGAAAAGAAATAAAACAATTTTGAATACAGACTTGCAATTTTTAGGATGTGAATTGAGAAACTTATCATTTAAGGAAATTGCATAATACAGTAGCCTAGGGACTCCAGACCTTTCACCAGCCAGATTGCATTGGCATGTCTTCTGATTTCTCTCTACCTTTCCACCCAAAATGTAATTCCGTTTACTTTCTTTTCTAATTTCAGAATGGTTGATTTGTTCACTTGATTTTCTCTTGAATTGGGAGCAGTTTACCTGTATAAACCCTTGACTGTTACCAACTGTGCTGAGATTCTTGGTTGTAGCTCCAGTTCTATGTTAAAGCATAGCCTGGTGATGTATTTTCTTGACATTATTTGATTCCTGAGAGTGTAGATATGGGCTCTGTCATGATGTTTTAGTTATTAAAATTGAATTGATTGCAGTTCCTCACATTCAGACACTAATGAGAGAGAGAAGCTCAGAAGTCTTGTCTCGTCTGCTTTATCGCTTTCGGGGTCACAGGGAGGGGACACAATGGGTGAAGGCAGGTCCACCTCTGGATGCGTTGCCAGTTCAATGCAGGGCCTTATATAGGCATCTGTGGGTTCAGTGCTGTGAAGGCATTCTAGGACCCCCCCTACTATCAGAACACCTTCCATGTCTGCCCTGGGAATGAAACCCAGAACCCTCCGCTTCTCAGCCCAGTTCCTAGTAGACTGACCTCCCACCTAGAAAATCAATACACTGGAAAACAAGGAACTTTAGGGTTCCTTGCTTTGTTACAATGGTTGCATGATTGGAGCAAAATACTTGTACTTGCTTATGTTCATCAACAGGTACCCTTGCAATCTAGCCGCAATAATCTTAAAAACATTTCCATGGCCATTGTGCATAGCTGCATTCAACTCAATCAATCAATCAATCAATCAATCAATCAACCAACCAATCAATCAGTCAGTCAGTGAGTCAGTGTAGTATCTGAAGTCTGTGCCTCTATTCTCTGCAGGCCTTGACCTTTATAAAGCCACAACTTGTTTTTCAGCCATCTCAAGATATGTTTTACAGGTGTCCTACAACCCTTGTTCTTTTCATAAGTTCGTGAAGGATATCTTATTTCTTTCCCGTAAAAGGAGCTGATAAGAGGTGATACTCGGGTCCATAGGCTCCTAATTGTTTTTCACATGAGGATGTGTACCATGAGGCCTTACTTCCATTTTGGTAATAACTGCACTCTATCCCATCTTGGTTGGCTATACTGTGTTATGAGATCATCAGAGAAGAATGTGTTTACTTGACCGTATAGGAAGGGACTATTGAAGTAAGCACTTCGGAGATCTTCACCATTTGGCCCACGAAACCTCCCTCAGGCAAGCTGCAGCGTCCGATTGATACCTGACTGTTCTCTCCAATAAACATCTCTCATAACCAAGTCGGTGTCTGCGAAGATTCCTTCCTCATCAGCACCTCTCGACTACCATCAGAAGAAATATACCACATCAGTCAGTCAGTCAGTCAGTCAGTCTCAATCAATCATTATTCATATAGTGTCTGTTACAAGCAAGATTTTCTCTAATCCCCGGGCCTGACCCCCAACAAGCAACAGTGGCAAGGAAAACCTCCCCTTTAACAGGAAGAAACCTTGAGCAGGACCAGGCTCATGTAGGGGGACCATCCTGCTAGTCAAAGAAGGCTGAAAAATGTAGGAAGGGTAAACAAGTGGACCAATCACACGTACGGTTCGCTGTTGAGGAGTTCAGAGTAGAATCAACCTGTTCTGGATGGTCTTGAGTCAAAAGTCCAATATAAAAACATATAGACACCATTCAGGTTTTTTGTTCTAATACTTTATTTATTTATTTTGATGGCCCTAATTACACAGAGTTACACGAATAACTTAGAACTTTGAACCTTCTTCTTCTTCTTCACTTCTTCTTCTTCATCATCTATTCTTTCTTTTTTCCAAAAATGCAATCTTACTTTCTTCTCTATGTGATACGAGTAGCTGCAGCTTCATCAAACCATAAAGCACATCCAGCTGACATGACAGAGACAGCAGGTGTCTATTTGTGAAAATTACAGACTGTAGTAGAAGTTGAGTGTGTATGTCATCGTAATGGTGCGGCTGCTGGTTGTTTTCGTTTGTTTCCTCTCCATTTATAATTCTATCTATATATTTTTAATAACAATAACATAACATATTCATGTATTCAGGAAGACTAGTAAAGAGTAAGCAATTGCTTGCCAACTACATTTTTAATCACAGCAGAAAACGGCACTCACACATACACACACACAGAGATTATTTAAAAACAGATGACGGGTGGAAGGAGCACTTACATTCCACAGTGAATACTCAACCGTGCAGTTTATGCTTTTCTAAATGCACAATTCCCGCTGTAAAACAGTCACATAAATAAACTTTATCCTTTGGTACAAATGCTGAAGTAGTTGGACTGTATCACCCATACCCGTCAAAGACATGTATGCACACAGAACGTTGGAGAAACCCTGCATGACCCACCTGCCAACGGTAAGTTGTTTAATCTTGAGCTGATTTTTACAAATTATTTCATCACTTTTTTTTTGTCTTGTTCTCAACTGATTTATTGTGGGAGGGTCATGGGGAGGATCCACAAAGGGTGAAGGCAGGTCCACCCCTGGATGAGTTGCCAGTTCATCGCATGGACCTATATAAGCATTTGTGGGTTCGGTAGCTTGCTCAAGGGTACCTTGGCAGTGCTCTAAAGGTGTTCTGGCACCTTCCCCTACTACAAGAACACCTTCGATGTTTTGACTGCACTGGGGCTCGAACCGAGAACCCTCCGCTTCTCAGCCCAGTTCCCAACAGAATGAGCTCCCACTACCCTCAGTACTTTTTTGTCACTTGTACAACATGCTCATTACTTTTAAATCTCAACCAGTCTAATAAAATGAAAGGGGAGGCAACATCAAACAAATGTAGTGGGCAAAGACAGTTTATTTATGAGTGAAAACTGTTTTCAGCCTTACGCAGACAGAACTTCAGGGAACTTTTCCTGCTGAATGCAGCTCATTTGTTTTTCTTCAAGCCTTTAGAAAAAAAGGCTCAACACTAACTCCTGCATTTATGACACGGTGACTATGTGACCATCCATCCATCCATCCATCCATCCATTCATCCATCCATCCATCCATCCATCCATCCTCTACCGCTTATCCGGGGTCGGGTCGCGGGGGCAGCATCCTAAGGAGAGAAGCCCAGACTTCCCTCTCCCTAGCTACTTCCTCTAGCTCATCCGGAGGGATCCCCAGGCGTTCCCAGACCAGTCAAGAGACATAGTCTCTCCAACGTGTCCTGGGTCTTCCCGGGAGTCTCCTACCTTCAATTAAACGTAATTTAAATGTCTCGTCTTCAGGTTGTGGAGGCAGCAGCCTAAGCAGCAATGCCCTGACCTCTCTCACCCCAGATACCAGAGCCTGTTTATGTCTCGTTTTCATATTGCTCAATTTTCCATGTTTCTCAAGTAAACGGAAAGCCCCAAACAGAACCAAAGGTTTTGGATTTTCCCACCAAAACGTTTAAGCGGAGGTCTAAGAGTCAGCAACACAGTCAACAACCCTGGCAGATGCAGGCTGGGAGTGTTCAGTCTCTTCCTGTCCAGCAGGATATACGACTCAATTAAATGATGAGATCGTACAATATCTTCTTACCTTCAGTAATATAATTCAGGTGTGGGGCTGTGGTTTTTCTCTTGTTTTTATGTGTTGCACAGTTCAGCACTACAGCATCTGAGATTGTGTTGGACAAACTTTGTAGCAGAAAACTTTCCATCCTGTTTCACGCACATGCAGCATGCATGCCCCAAGAAAAACACCATACCACCAGGGGCAAAAAAAACAATAATACTATTAAATCAGTTAGGCTTACCTGATCAATGTATGACACTTTACTTCAGATTCAGCCTTGAAAACATGGAATTGTTCTCAGAGTACAAGTCATTTAGCTTGCTAACAACAAATGTACACGAGCATTACATATATTGTGTAGCATTCCAAATTGTTAAGGCACAAACCCTGCAATAAACTTAACTCCTTCCTGTTGCCAAATATACGTGTTCTGTATTGATGGAAGGGGAAATTTTTTTTATCCGTTCTTTTTGTTGACCGCTTCGTCCCTTTTGGTGTTCGATGCTAAAGCATATTGGCGAAGGCAGGGTCCACTTTTCAGTGAGTCGCCAGCTCATCCAGGGGCCGACGTGAGCCTTTGGAGATTTGGTACCTTTCTCAAGGGTACCTCAGCCATGTTCTGAAGGTGGTACCTACCCCTGCTACAAGAACACATAACTAGTTTTGTCTGCACCAGGGCTTGAACCAAGAACCCTCACACTGCTCCTCAGCCCAGTCCCACTTTATAAATCTTTATACTAATAGGTTATTTTGTCATACATTTCTACATTTCCCGATCATTTCCACTGTCCCAGTCATGGAGGATGGAGAGCAGCATTTGCTATTGTAAAAATCAGTTTGCAATGGTTCAAATTCAAATTAAAGAACGTGTGCTAGCAAGCTAGAAAAGAATTTCTGAATGATCATGTGGTATTTAAAGACTTGCTATTATGGAAGTTTATATGATTTTTAGATTAATTATTTCAAAAAAATATATAGAGTAAAGTTCTCCAGGTGTAGTGCTAAATATAAAACCCATTTCAAATACTAGCAAGCCTCTTTACATGCTCTCTATATATGATCTTTATAATAAGAGATTGATTCTGAGATGGAAAAACACATTAGCATTAACATAAGATTTCTCAAGTCAGTGCAGGTCTCAGTTTTAGGCAGAGCCTGGAATATTGATGTGCAGATGAAACAGTGAGGTGGTGAGAGAGATGTGTGCTGCTTATTTTTAGTATCATGGTCTCATTGGGATCTTCAAGCAGATGTATTTTTATCTGGCTGCAGGGGATGAACACAGCTTTTGTTTTATTTTGAGTGATGTGAAGACAAGATGTAACTCACGCTCTGCCTGCTGCTCACTTTAATATTTTAAAATCCTTGTTTCCTCCAAGACACAACAACACCACCTGAGAATATTAGACATGTTAGCTTACCATCTCCATTTACAGATTTCTTACTGTCTATTAGTAAAACCACTGCTTATACCACATTTCAGGTATTGGTATTCCAATTTTAAGAAGTACATTTTCTCCAAGCTTAGCTTGAAAAAAAATGTGTTATCATCGCTGTCGCTGATCGCTGTCTTGCATTTTTTCTTTATTCACTTGATAGTGTGAGGTACAAAGGTTTATTTTGTATTAAAGATTGTTTGAGTCTAACTTTGAGGTAGTAGAGATCCATTCCCTGATCTCCTGGAGGAAGACACCTGGCAAGAAACCATCGTTGCAAAACATGCAATTACCAGTGAGAAATCCTGCTCTGATGACCTTTAAAAACAGTGGCACGTGTGGTGCCAACACTGACAGCATGGTGGCAGACCCAAGATTAAGATAAAATGCTCCTTTACTAGTGCTTTGTGCAAGAGTACTAGAGAAACAAAATATACACACATTCTTCAAACGGTAGAAGCACTAGAAGAGACCAAATAGATGTTATTCCCCACTGTTTTTACTCTTTGGGTATCACAGAACAGCTTTGAGTCTAAGCATAAATGAATGCAAGGGTTGATGTATCTGCAACTCAGCTTTCCGATGCACGCACAATCATGTACACTTCTCTGATATAAAGTGACAATATTGTATTTAAATTAGAATGTTTGAAAAATTTTGATAGCCTATTTTTAGCAGCGGCTTATGTTCGCTTGCCAGAAGCTATGGGTTTTGCAGCGCTCCCCCAGAGAGCCGGTTGTCATGTCACAGGGAGCAGTATAATAAGGACAGAGGCAGCGTCTGTGGATGAGGGAACAGCAAATCCTCCTGACATGTGCAGACGTGTTTTGGTTTCATCTTTCGTCAAAGCCTGGCATCGTTTTTCGGCAGCGACTGCCTCTTGATTTTTAATGAATTGCAACGTGTTTATTAAAACCCTTTCTTTCAGTAGAGTGAGTGTCAGTGTGTATGTGTGTGCAGCATGTGTGTGTGTGTCTTAACAAAAATTACAAAAACAACTTTCAGAGCACAACCATGCAATTTTCTTTCCTCTTCTGCTCCCCATTCAGAAATTCCCATCCTGAGCTACCAATAAAAAGGTGCTGTTACCATGGCAGCAGCTGATCAAGAGAAAAATGCGGCTGGGTCTGTGACAAAATCATGCTTTTGTTTGGGAGCTTAACTGTAATGCAGACCAGTTCCTTACTACCCCCCTGATGTTGCCTGTCTCTGATACCCATTGCACGGCATTCAACAATCCTAACCATCTCCTCCTTTATTTTTATTCTACTTTATTAAATAAAAGAAATACCATCCAGCTTTTCTATAGCAAAAGGCAGAGGTGTAAATCAGTTACTTCACACAAGTTAATTATACTGTATATGAGCGATGATTTTTAAATGAGTAGCTAATGGCACTCCATAATGTTGATTACACCATCATCTAATTTTAGAACAAGACCAAAAAAAGTGATGGAACCTGTCAAATACAGACATTGTGCCCTTCCCAGGGCTGTTCCTTTATTACAGGGCATGTCTGGGTAGATATGCACAGTTAAGGCACGGCTGTGAGAGCAGTGATCAGAACGTTCCAGGATTTGTCACGTACTCTCTTAAATGTTCGCTACAGACAAGCTTTATGGGGAAGTTTGGAGTTAGAATGCAAATTATTCCACCATCTTCTACAGGGTCTCTTCAGCAGGAGAGTATTTTCTAGGTGTTTTATAGTAAAATGATGTTAATGTTTTTAATGTTTCCTCAAGAATCACTTGCTTTTAGTGTTTAGTATTTTTCTCTCGTTCATTTTGAGCTATATTGAGTTTAGGGTGTGTCATTAGAAAACAAAAATCACACTCCCCTTCATACTTAAGAGGAGAAATTCTTTACTATTTATTTGTCAGGACCCAGGTTGAGTAAGCAAAAATCTCTTTTAAAGTGAACATTTTCACCACATTTTTTATACATATTCCTTTAAGATGGTGAGTTCTCTCTGGGGTATCTATGCTGTGAGATACACACCTAGACTGGTAATGCTCTGTCGTTCCTGTGTGTGTGTGTGTGTCTGTGCCTGTGTGTTGATGTCTGTGTGTCGCAATGTTATAATGCATAACCGATGTTATAGGAAGGAAACTAGTTAATTCTAGGAAAGTGTGTAAATCACCATTTTTGCTATTTTCTGAAGCTGTGATTTCACTCCTGATTTTTTTCCCTCAGCTTTTAAAAACCTTTTTAACCCCCACAATATGTTCACCGACTGTAAATTATTCCTTGAATAATAGCTTTTTGTCTTCAAGCTTAGGTATTGGAATGGTGAGGATTTATTAAAAACTTTTATTTTCCTGATTGGTTTTGTCCCTCTTTCGTTTCTGGCTTCCTAAACGGCAAAACTGATGTCATTAAAACAATGTCCCGTCTAGTCTATTTGACTTCTTTTTTTATGAGCACTTCACTGGTTACCAGGCAACCTGTAGGGATGGAGTCATTGGAGATTTATTTAAAAAGAGAGGAGAGAATGGGAGAGATGCTGTCTGATGATCAGTGCTGGTCCTTATGGTTTTGGTAGTTGCTGTGCGTGTGTGTGTGTGTGTGTGTGTGTGTGTGTGTGTGTGTTGCTACATTTTTAGTATGAAAACATTCATTCTACTAACAAGTTGAGGACATTTCTGGGAAGTCAGGACATTTTAGCTAGTCGTCACAGTTTCAAGGGACTGTTTGAGGGTTACGACATAGTTTTGAGGTAAATGTTGGAACTGGGTTTAGGTTAGGATTAGGGGGTTAGGAAGAATGGGTTGGTTGAAAGAACCTCGGTTCTGGATTATCTCTGAAAGATCCTCACAAAGATAGAAATACAAGGATATGTGTGAGTGTGTTTGTGTGTGCAAGGGAGCGTTCCTTTAAAGCGACACAAAACCACAAAGTGGCAAACAGAAGACAGCAGGTGGAGGGATATACACTTTATCATCACTCCACTAATGTCGTAATTAAACAAAATTGCAAAAACAAAATTGATGCTTGCATGCAGTTTCTTGCATGAAACTTCAAATGTTCAACAAAGAAAATAATTTTAATTACATGTACAAATAAGGCAACATATTGGGATATTTATTATCATATGTCATTTTATTATTACCATATTCATGTTGGAATACTGAAGCCATTCAAAGTAATTTAAATACCATCATTTAGTTTACTAATAAGTTTATTTGAAAATTCCATATCTTCCTGAAAAATCAAGCATTAATCATGGTGTTATTGTAATACATTAAGGAATAATATTCAGAGTGCTCCACAGGATTCCATGTGTACTGAACATGTGTGTAAAGAGTTAAAAAAATAAATAAATAAACAAAAGAAAAACCGTCTTAATCCAGATTAAACTTGCATCTGAGCAATCTTGCACCAACAGAATGCACACCAGATTCAATCTTAAACCCCCAAACCCCAAAGGTTTAATTATGTCAGTGTGCAGATGTGTGTGACAGCACTTGTGCTGATTAGAGAGGGGTTTAGATCATGTTAGCACCTCTGGGGGTCCCCCTCAGATTGATGTGGTGTTTTGCGGAAGGACCCAAACTGAGCGGTGGCTGTGAAAAAAAACAAAATCCATGTCAAACAAATGGAGGTAATCAAGGAGGTGAGGGCAGACCACTAAATGATAGGATCAACCAACAGGGCATTTTTTGAAAATGAGCCTCAACTGAGTGTAAGGCTATATAGTTGGAGGACGTCAAGGTCCCGTTCAACATGTAGGTTGATCCCCACGAAGGTTGTTTTGTTTTTGGCTTTCCGACGGAGATTTACTACAGAACTCCCACTATTTCACTTCCCACTATGGTTGTTTTAGAACAGCTCATCTCCCAAAAAAAGGAAAGGTTTTTCACCCTTTTTAATACACATTACATCACACAGAAGTATTTCAACCACTTATTCCTGGCTAAGATGTTGTCATCTTCGGAATAGTTTGGCACTATGTAAATCCAGCTTTATTTATATACTGCATTGCTGCCAGTTCAAAAGGATCAGCCAACTTGTTGACAGGTCATCCCTTCCATATCCCTTCCACTGCCATGCCGATGCCATTTCCAGGCCGATGCCGATTCCATGTAGCTCCACAGCCCTAAAGCGGTGAATGGAATCCATGAAAAGATGGTCTGAAAATGTTCCTCTCATCTTTTCTCCTAAGGACAGTTTAAAAATACATGGGATTACAGAGGTATTTAAAAAAAGATGTGATTGTGAGTAGTAAATAAATAGTCAAGTCAATTATTTGAGCAATACTTGAAAACAGTGTCAGAGCTAAATGTTGTGATACTTAGCATGAGCAGCTCTGCTTGTACCGCTTAAAACAGCATAATTTTAAAGTCACAACATGAAATGCAAAGTTTAAAAGCATTAGTTGTATTTTTTTTTAAGTCACCTTGATTAGCTGTATCGTTAATGGTACTAGTTCCCTAAAATTTCAAGCTCTTAATTAGCTCCATTAGACTTGAATGGCGATGTAGGATTGACCCATGTATTCATCACCTCAATCTTTATCTGCGCCAATGAATAGGAACACTGTTAATCTAAAATGGTGGCTGAAAAAGTTCCAATGTCCTTTAGATAAACACATGTCCATTGTTCAGAGTTGAATCACCTGTGCTACATCTGTCCATTCTATGCGTGGTTTACTTATTAAGTATGAAGAATGGGTGAGATTTAAAGAAGCATGTGCCTGTTGTAAACTAGAGTAGTACCTTTACATTTTTTATGTGTGTCATTAATAACCTTGGTGTCTGAAAACATGGTGTTCATGCATGTATGTCCTTTTAAGCCATATGATCCGAGGTTTCTGGGCAGTGGAGAGTTGAGAAACATCATTTGCAGGCACATGTTGATGTAAATTCTGGCAGTTTATTTTATCAGTCATGTAGAGTGGTGGTGTTGAATTGAGTAATACGGGATGATTTAAATTTATCTTTAAAAGCCCTTGAACCACTGAATACTGAGGAAAACCATCAACATGGCCACACATTGCTGCTCCCACCAATGTGTGCCTAAAATATCCTCATACACGTGCTATCATTTTGGAATGTAATTTAAACCGGAGCCTGCACAGCAGCATGCTAGTCAGATCAAGTAGTGTCAAGTTCCCCCACACGCGCCATCAGATGGTTACTCAGAATATTTCATCCTGAAAACCTGTAGGATATCTGCTTTACAGTAGCTGAGCAACAAATTAGATATTTTGGTTCTGTTCTCTCGTTGGAGGTCTTTGTGGTATTCTGTTTTATTCTCAAACAAGGATTCACACCTGAATATAAGGGAGTGTTTAGGAAGCAGGTGGCACAGTGGACGACTGCCCACTTTAAATTGCCCAGAGGTCTGAGTGTTGCCGTTGCCACTGACTGGTGACCCTAAAAAAGATATCATTTCATTTCAGCTGATGTGTTTTCGCTGTCACAGCACAGGTTTGTAAGAGATCTCAAAAGCACACGTTGTCTGGTTTGCATCCACCTTCAACAGATCTGTCTCCTGAGGAAGACAAGGACTCAGTCGAGCAGAGATGTGCAGTGAGAAGATTGCGTTAATGCCAACATGGAGGCCACACCCTGACTACTTTGCAAAATGACTCAAAGAGATGGAGAAAAATAGGGAAAATAGAAATTAAGAAAGATTTAGGTGTAATCTGACAGCACCTACTTGAATTATTTAAATCCAATTTAGTGAAAAACAGACTTTTAAAACAACAAAGACGGCTAAAACATGAAAAAACAAGTTTTAATGAACAATTTTCAGAACAAGGCAGACCCGAACAGGAATTATGTCATTTCAGTTTGTGCAAGTAATGCAATCCAAAAACAAGACAGGATGTGACAGAATGTCTTCCGAACTCGGTAGGCAGAGTCCACAGATGGAAGGAAAGTGGGAGCAAGATGAAAATGGAGCACACTAGAGTACGCCACATGTATGGAAAATTGTATTTTTCTATCTCGGTAAATCTTCTCTGTCTTGCTCTCCATATGAAAAAGAAAGAATTTTATGGGTGGAGCCAGAACGCAAACTCTGAATCTGACAGTCCCAAAAGCAGATGGCATAGAAAATAACAAGCAATGTGTTTATTTAAAACTGTTTTTACACAGTTGGGTACAATAAGCATTAATATGAGTAAGTATTACAATGAGTATTAGTATGTTTTCAAATGTTTTCAATTTATCAATCAAAGTTATACATGTGTCCTGTATATTTTTTTTTATAACTTTTGTGTTTTGGTTTCATATCTCTTGGTTCTGTACAGAATCCCCATTTTACAAGTCATTTTAATTTCACTGTATGGGCAAAGCAAGAAAGAAGAGGGTAAGAAAAAAGAGTTTTAATTGCAAAGAAATTGAGAATATCAGGTATAAATCCAAATCTCTTAATTTGCAAACGTAAAATAAATAGTGAAAATATATAGTAATATAATACATCTGTTTTCGCTATAAATTTTTGTCTTCCTAGTGCTCTTTTACCCTTTCAGATCAAATCAAATCAATCTTTATTTATATAGCGTCGTTACAATCAAAATTGTTTCTAGGTGCTTTAATCCCAAGAATCCCAGGGCCTGACACTTTAGCAAATTGGATATTGCGCGACCTCACTGCTTCTTTTCCCTGTTGCCTCACATAAAACTGGGAAGCGCATGGGCTCCTAATAAAGTACACCTTTTTATGCATTCCTGTATATTGGCAATACACCTGGAGTTACCTCCTAGCACCCAAGGGCATCTCCTGATTTAAGATCGTATCCAAGATAAAGAAAATAATTGTTTGATTCTGCTTTAGGTCTCTGTTAGTCTTGGTTGCTTTTCAGTGCATTAGCTGAAACCATGTAAATGTTGTGCATGTATAAATCTACCTAAAATATTTTGTTTTTATGCTTTATCCATCCGCCTTGGTTAATTTGGAATTAAATCATAACCGTACTTTTGCCCAACTCCACGAAGAAGAGGATGGATGGACATACCTCTACAGGGGAAGGGGAAGTGTGTATTTACTTGCTGTTGTGAATAGGTGCATCTCTCCTTACAGCCCCGATTTTTACAGATGAACATGCAAAAATGAAAATTCAATGAAGTGCATGTAGGTAAAAGTATCAGGATTGTCTTATTTCAACTGTCTCAACTGTCCTTTTTCTGCTTTGTCTTTCTTTCAGTTTATCGCCTTTGCATCTCTGTTCTTCATTCTGGTTTCCATCACCACCTTCTGCTTGGAGACTCATGAGGCTTTTAACACCATCATCAACAAGACGGACCTGTTGCGAAATGGCAGTGCACCAGACTCTGGCCCACAGTATGAGATTGAAACAGACCCTGCACTTACCTATGTGGAAGGTGTTTGCGTGTTTTGGTTCACAATTGAGTTCCTTGTGCGTGTGACCTTTTGCCCAGTCAAATTTGAATTTTTTAAGAGTGTTCTTAATATCATTGACTTTGTGGCTATCTTGCCCTTCTACCTGGAGGTAGGGCTAAGTGGACTTTCTTCAAAGGCTGCTAAGGATGTGCTGGGATTCCTCAGGGTGGTGCGATTTGTTCGTATCCTGCGCATCTTCAAATTAACTCGTCATTTTGTGGGGCTAAGGGTACTCGGCCATACATTGCGGGCCAGCACTAATGAATTCCTGCTGCTAATTATCTTCCTTGCTCTGGGAGTTTTAATTTTTGCGACCATGATCTACTATGCTGAAAGAATTGGTGCCAAGCCAAATGATCCCACGGCTAGCATTCACACCAAGTTCAAAAACATTCCTATTGGATTTTGGTGGGCTGTGGTAACCATGACAACACTGGGATATGGTGACATGTATCCACAGACCTGGTCAGGCATGGTCGTGGGTGCACTCTGTGCTTTGGCTGGCGTGCTAACGATAGCCATGCCTGTTCCTGTCATTGTCAATAACTTTGGTATGTACTACTCACTGGCCATGGCCAAACAGAAATTGCCCAAAAAGAGGAAAAAACACATCCCTCAGGTTGCGCAGGGGGCATCCCCCACCTATTGCAAGGCTGATCTCAACACCACCTGCAACAGCACCCAAGGACACCTGTGCCACGTCAAAGGGACCAGGGTATTAGAACGCAACCGCTCAGGTAAGACATTGGGTTATGGAGCAAAACAAGTTCAAATGTTAATTCTAGGCTGCACTTGATATTGAAACTCAGTAGATATAATCCCAAACAGTAGGTGCAGGCAAGAATGTTTGTGGGAAGTTAGAAATGATTTAATGATTTAATAATTTATTTGGGACTCCATGGAGGGTCTGTACATGATTCTAATGAATGAAATACTCAAATAAATATGCACATATTGAGTTCTAATGCTTTAAGCAGCTTCACAAAAATATCATTGAATGCTAAGACACAATACCCTGGGGGGCACTATTTCAGTACCGTCGTGCAATGAAATTTTGTGATGTTGGGGTGAAACAATATAATACAGTAATCAATTTAAAATATGCTTGTAGTAGTTGATCTTTAAACATGAGCTCTTTGTTCAGTTCAGATATCCTTTGTTGTTCATTTATCACTTACTTCAGTGTCATGAGGGATGCTGGCGCACCAGTCATGTAGTAGGAAGCCATCCACACATCTGCCTTCCACAATTTTCTGAAATGATTTCATAAACAGCAAGTTCAAAGCTACTGGAATTTTACAGGAGTTCGGGAACAAAATTTGAGTTCTTACAAATTCGACTGACTATGTTTGGATGGACAAAGAAAAAATGAAACTCTACCAACAGTTTAGAACATTTCTTGAGAATCCAGTCTCCAACCCTGTCAGGACCAGGACTTTATCTTTATTTTACATGGTAGAGGAGTTCTTTTTAACATTTGCCCGTTTTACTTCTCTGACAGAACATAGAATCTACTTCCACTGTACCATAGCAAAAGTCAAGACATTTAGCAAGTTATGTTGGGGCAAGTGATATACTGATAGACTGTAGAAAGAATACACTGGCAGATGTTCACAAACTACAGCTGTGTCTCGCCAGTACCAGTCCCACATTGATAAACTAGTTACATCACATAAAAAATAGAAGTGGGGACAGAAATAAAAGTCTAACACTGTGGTTAACCTCTCACACATTCCCTGTTAAGTGTGTGCTAGTCCAAACGCAGTACCCGCACTAAAAAAACATGACAGGTATGGCTCTTATTGTTAAAACGAAAGAAACACAGGCAATGCTGGAGGAGTCTAGAGGAATGTTTAGAAAGGTCGAAGAGAGCAAGGGAACAGACGAGTGAAGGCTGAGCATGGCAAGCAGGGCTGGAGAGAAAAAAAGAGGTGAATAGTCGAGAAACAGGAATTCAAAAAACCTTCAAAGGTTTTTCGAAGCTGTTGGACTGGCACAGAATAGTTACCACAGAAGAAACAATGACAAACAATGGAGTATGTGACAGTAAAGCGGAATTTACTACTGCAGGATCTTGATGAACTAATGAGTTGGAGCTGTATGAGTAGAACATGTGGCAGAGTGGTTGGAGAATTAAGTCAGTCATGCCCAGCCTGCACAGACAACAAAAACCAACAGGGAGCACGAAAGGCAAAGAAACACTAAGAAAAACACAAAGTAATAGCAAAATCTAGCACATCCTAGCATTAAAATTTTTTTATCTGAATTTTAAGAAAAATGGCATGGTTTTTTTAATCCATTTCATGAAGAAATTTGTTGCTTCCATTCGACAAATGAATCTATTGTGTGAAATGTGCTGTGGTCATTTATACTATAACTTTATACTATATACTATAATATATAAAGCGAATCACCACAGTGTTTATTGTAGGAGTTTCAAGAGAAGTTGGCCAGATAATCACAGGACTTATACTGACATAAGTTTGAGAACTCAAACAAATATAGTCAGTTGATGCCACAAATGGCCAATTAAAAATATCTATTGCATGCCAGCAGCCAGACTTCAGTATTGGAAACCAGTACTCATCAAGTAAGCTGTGGAAAATTCAATTTCAAATATCAGCAGATTGCAGTGGGGGGAGTGACCTGACCATGTCTCCAGAGGAGAGGACCCCCATCCGAAGGTCCAGCACGCGTGAGCAGGACTGCCGGAGTGGCGGAACATGTTTTCTGCTTGCTGCTAGTGATTACACCTGCCCAGCGGATGGAGGGCTACGAAAAACAGGTACCTCCACATGCACAATCCCCTGCTTGTCAGTTCAATTTAATTACAGGGTTGAACATGTTAAATATTGGATGCACATATTGTTCAGTGTCACCATGGTGTATGTTTAAAAAATTCATCCTGTGACCACTACATGTCATTCCTATTCTAAATAATCCAGGCAGCTCTTCTCACACTAGCTGCTCCATTGTAAAAACAAACATAAAATGTATGAGAGCACTCACAGCTGATCCGTAGCCGTAGTAATGGGGACACTAACGTCCTTGGAGGTGGGAAGGCTGTTTTAATCCACTCAGGTAAAGTAACTTGTGGCTTTCGGTGACAGCAAATGTGTCCATGCATTTAACTCAGAACCCTGGCTTCCGTCACAATTTATTGAGGATTTCTTGTTGCCGTAAAACACTTGAATAAATTTCTAAGCCGGGTTATTTTTTGTTTGTTTGTTTTCCTGTTGTCAGGTTCATCAATAGCTCTGATAAAAGTTGATGTGGATTTTAATGATTTGCAATATAGAGTCTGCTTGGAAATTCTAATATATATCGATTTATATATTTTTAAAAATCTATATTATTTCTCTCTTTATTTTTGTCCTATTTCAGACAGTGTTGATTAACACATTTTAATAGACAAATGTAATTCAGGAAACCTGTCAAGCGATTTTACCAAGCAAGCACTAAAAAATAGATTGCGGTTTGTCTTTCTACTTCGGCAAAATCCACAATGGTACTGAGCTTCCAAAGTTAAAATGAAAGGTGTATAGCTTTAAATTGCTGTCAATCAAAAAGGGATTCAGCCACTCGACTGATCCTACAATTAGCGTGCAGAATCCCAGCGTCCAGGCCAGTCAATGCCAAGCCCAGAGACACTGAGCATCCAGGGTGGGGTGAAATCATAGCATTTTTCCAATGACAGTTAAGATTAGTTAAGTTAGTTAGTTAGAAGTTAACATATCGGATTAAGCTGATTCGGAAAGAACTTGTCTTCGAGTTGAATTTGTAGTAACACGTTTGGAGTTAATCAAATATTAACAGTACATATATGACCAACTCATTTTTGACATTTTAGGGGAAGCTGAGCTTCCCTTGCAGTTTCAGAGAAGCCACCTCTGCAAGTTAGTCTGTCATGTGATGCATTTACAAGCATGAGCTATTTGATGTATATGAGAAGTTGACTGCATTTCCAGTCTTCAAACTTTACTCTCCGCTCTGTGTATTTAACAAAATGAAGTCAAGTGTCCAGTCAATGCTATCTACTACCAGGAAACTCTAGTTTGTCGATACACATTATGTTTGGTGTACGCATAGGGGAAATGACCTAAGGTGTTAATCTGAGCGTGACTAGTTGTTTTTATGTTAGCCCTGAGATGAGAAGAAAGCTGGACTCATCATGTTGATTGCTGAGCTGCAATGCTTTCATGGTCACTGAAATGGTTTAGCAGGCGAGGCGAGGCGTGTTTGTTCTTACATAGATGTCTGAGCAGCTGTGCCGTCATCTCTGCTGCTATGGTTATGCTACCCTGACAACTGAACAAAAAATATCCCCTCCCTGTTACCTGTGGTCTGCTAGTGAATAGGTTCTGAAACAGAGCACTGGTTTATTTGCCACCTATCCATGTCCTCTGCGGAATGGTGCCAAATGCAGTATGGCACTGAAGCAACAGTTTTCATTAATGGGTTCCGCAAGAAAATGGTATTTATCTCTGATTTAGTTAGAATGACCAACCAATTCAACAAAGCAAGTTCAGTTTCTCTCTTTTCTGCTCTGACTTTAGTTCATTAGTTATTATTGTGTTAGTGAAGACATGTTATATTACATGTTGAATTTTGAATATGAAACAATCTCTACTACACAGGTTCTACACACTTATTTAGTCCAAACCCCAAACAACATGCCGATCGGCTTCAAAGTCATTGTGAGAAAATATGATGTGCATGCACTCACACTATGTTGCTCTGTCTCACTCCTATCTCCTGTTGTCTTGGTTGACTGGGCTGGCTTGGACTTGGATCGTTGCCTGCCTCTCTGTGTTCATGTCCTGCTCCTGCACCACCACCACCACTACCACCACCACCTCTTTGTTGCTCCACCACTCATCTGAAGGCTATGAGAAATCACGGAGCTTAAACAACATAGCGGGCATGGCCGGTAACACCCTAAGGGTGTCTCCTGTGACCTCACCCTACGGATCACCTTGCCCGCTGCGGCGTTCTCGCTCCCCTATTCCCTCCATCTTGTGAGATGTCCAACTTTGAGCCACTTCCTAACAAACCATCCCCATTTTGTACTCCTGTATATGTGAACTTGACACGTGAAAGAGTACTTACCTTTGTAGCTTTTGCAAATTAACCAACTTGAACAATGTTGAAAAAGCTATGTGCTGTGCTGTTCCCTCATCTCACTTTTTTTTTCTTATTTTGACATTGTAAGATTTGCAATGAATAAAAGAAATAAAATGTAGAAAGTGGTTTTAGAAGTAGCAGCCATAGTATTTGAAGAAGGATATGTTAGTGATACAGGACAGTAGATGTTGCTATATTAAGATACTTTGAAAAAGGCATGATTCCAAAAAAAGGACTGTGTCACTTTTATTTTACTTCATGAGGTTTTTGGATTTATATCTTGCTAGTTTTTGCTTTGGGGGCGGGGGGGTGTTTGAAGCATTTTTTTGTAATTATTACGTTATTACACTAAGAATTAGGGCTATACTTGCATTGGGTCTCATCTTTGCATCAGCTTCACGCGATATACTCAAAATATAGAATACCAAGTGGGTGTCTCTCTGCATCCATGTGCCTTTTACCTGAGGCTCTAATATTTATTGATTTATTTTGCTTTTTGTGGATGGTGCAAACAAAGCTGTTGACATGTTTCTGGTTGTCTGCTCACAGATATCTGCAAAGAGGTTCTCTTTACTGATTTCACACAAGCAGAGAACAGCATTCTATCCTAATGGCTTTGGGAAATGGCACCACCATGGTAGAAAGGTAAATTTTTGGATGGGTGAGGGTCAGATTAAAATGCATAACCCTCTTGCAGTCATGGACATAAATAAGAGATGTGATGGTAGGTGTGTTTTGCTCAAGTTCAGCCGTTCAGTCTGAGGATACCATAAAATCAGTTATGTCTATGTATTTTAGAGTGCTCTCACACTTGATATGGACCCCTTGAAAAGTTTGTTGGATTCAAATTGGGATCTCAGTGTGTATCATTCATGATTCGGTCTGTTTTCTGTGTGAAAGCTTCTCCTTCTTTTGTGAGCTATGACACAAGTTCACATACCCAATACCCTGAACTTGTTTTTCTTTTTACAGCTTGTTGATAAGATTGTTTTCACAATAATGTGGCGAGAAAAGGACACAAATTCTGAACATTTGGAAATTGGATTTGGGCCAATTGATTTGAAATCTGATGGAGCTGATTTTTTTTTTTTTTTTTTTAAAGCGTGGCCTCATTCTAAACAGCAATGCTACTGTGATGGCTCTCTTCAACACAATTATGTGCAAGCAGAAATCCTTCGTGGCACCCCAACAAGAAAGAAGTACAGCAGCAGATATGAGGAAAAAAATCAGATTCTGGCCACTTGACCTACAGTCTGAACATAAAACTAGAGAAATGGGTAAAACAAGAAAATTTATATTTCTTTTTACATCAAAACTAATAAAAGTAGCTCAACGTGTGAAATGCTTATCAGATTGTGTAAATAAACCAGCCTTTTTAACGAATTCAACATACTCGAACCCTTTCAAATTCTCCTATCACTGAGGTAAAATTCAACTGGTTAAAATAAAAATAATATCATGACGAGGTAAAGCAAGGATCAACATGAAAAATAGCTTATATGAACAGAGATCACCTGCTGGAGCACATTCGATGAGGTGAACGGTTCATATTTTACGATGCTAAATAGCAGGAAATGGTGAATAATTGAGGTGAGTGTTTATAAAAGGGAATTGTAAATTCAAATAATAATTGCTGATTTGATGCAATGTAGAGAATCTGAGAAAATGCCGATACCTACAGTAATGCTGTTCCTTACTTCTTGTGCAAGTAGCTAAAAGCTAATAAGTTAAAGCTGAATGGCCAGATAAAGATGGTTTAATACTTTAGCAAGTGATTAAGTCATGACCATGACTTGAGCTTGTGGTATCCTAGTACATAAATACGCAAAGGAATTCTCTCTCCCTCCCTTTTTCATGAAACAAATAAAGTTAATTGGCTAATTCAAGTGCAGGCAATGTGAATGTCTGTAAAAACAGAAACTTGGACCTAATTTATCACGTTCATCTTTTCATCACATGAAGAAGTTCCACAAATGGTTGATAGCTAATGTATTGTTATTCATTTGTTTGGCACCTTGGCTTTAAGTATAATTATGAAATCAGCCATACATTTGGATTTAATTTGTTTATTTTGTGCAACTTATTCACTACCATTCCCCCACAAAACATGAGTATTGAAACCCTATATTAACAGTCATGTCAGATCTCATAGAACATAGTTTGTCACTCATTCCCACGTTTAATGACTGACACCTATTAGTTTAAGGCACATTACAGCTTTGGCGGTGGCAGACATAAACACAGAAAGCCGTTCTTCACACTGTACTGTATTATACTGTACTGCATTCTACTGTACTTTACATCACGCCCATCTTAGGAGCAAATAGTTGCCAAGCAACTGGCTCAGCGAGATACATTTTTGACCAAAAAATAAAGAAGGT
The DNA here is from genome assembly GCF_901000725.2 of Takifugu rubripes. Lineage (NCBI taxonomy): Eukaryota > Metazoa > Chordata > Actinopteri > Tetraodontiformes > Tetraodontidae > Takifugu > Takifugu rubripes. Next base: position 1,256,126 of record NC_042302.1, on the reverse strand, counting down.
GAGAATTAAAAGAGGCTCTCATAAACATTGTCTAGATAAAGTTATAAGGTCTTCCCCGATCCTCCCCTGCACTATACAGTGGACTCTAGTACAGTATAGAGTGAAATGTCTGTTTTTACTATGTTGTTAATTGTCTGCATAAGTTAAAAATATTCATAGTGAAATCATGATCAACAGACAGATTATGCCTTTTTGATGTTTAGGGATTTGTTCATATTTTATCTAGACCATTCATTTCCCTTTTGAGTGACGGCGGGATGAAGTAAAAGAACCTGACGCTGTACAAGGACCCCTTTTGGAACCATCAAGCCACGCCCACAGGACTAAATATTGTAGGCTCCCGCTTGTCCAGTGGCTCAACAAGCTGGAGAAGGACATTCATTATAACCAAATCCTGTTTTGGAACTACATAATGAACAAAAACCCAGAACTAACTGGTTCTTAATAGGCTGTCTATATACAACTGCTTATGTACATAAGAAAACAACAAGGCACATCTGGGCTGAGCAGCTCTGTCCACACATCTGTCTTTTTGATGAGACGTCAGGTAAAGCCGTGGTTGGTTGTGCTGTGACACTCAATCACTTCCTTTGCTTTGGCAATCCACCCACTCACCCACGCAATAACTGTATTAAGATGTATCAGTTGAGGCACTTTGTGTTTAATAAACTGTATTCATATACGAAATTCAACAAACATGATATATACAGTAGTAGAGAGAGAAAAATTTGCTGTTGAATAAATGTGAGATTATGGTCTTCTCTGCTTTTGTTTCCCTTGGTAATTTTCCATATAGGTTAATTGCTCTGCAGTGTGTTATAATGTGTGTAAGTGTGCTTGGGTATGGTAAATCTCCAGGGCAGGATCTGCAGTTTGAATGGTGAAGTTTAGCAGACACCAATGAACAGAATTAATGCTTTCACTCTTCCACTCTTAGTTTTAAGCAAAAGAAAAAAAAAAGTCGTGTAGTCACCTTTGAAGCTCCTTTTTCCCTCCCAAGGTGCCGAGCATTAAACCATGCAACTTCACTGTACAAGCTGCTGCAGATCTCACAAAACCAAAACTGTCTTGCTTGTCATGACTCCTGGTTGCTAAAAAAATAGAACACTTGATTCTTCCAAATGTTTCTTTTTCTATCTTGGTCAGTTTGAGCAAAAGTGTAGCAGAATCTCCAAATAGGAGCTTCTACATGGGCTGCATCTCACAGTAGCATTCCCATATAATTCAAAATAATTCAATCAGACTGGCAATAATCGCTCAAAACCAGAAAGCAACGACCCACACTGTGATTTAAGCAGCCTGTTAGAAGATGATGGCAACAGAGGGTCCCTTCAGGAATTTGTTGTGTTGCAGTCATCGTATTTAATGAAATGCCACAGAAACATGCATCATGCTGTTTCTGTAGCCTTTCATGATTTTTCTGCAAATTTAATAGTATTTATAATTCTCTAGGGAAACTATGTAAGCAAACCCTTCCTTGGGCACAATTACCAACATCTATCTCTCAGAAACAGCGATGACAAATTTTGATTGTGATGGAACACACATATTGTCAAAACACACTTTTCAATCGAGACAGTCCAGATCAATCACTGTGCCATTATCAATAGCACAATCATTAAACATCTACGATGTCAATGTTTACTGCATGTCCAGTGTGCTCTAATTTCACCATTAAAACAAAATTGCTTTAGCTCTTATTGTAAATTCAGGATCCATTTATTTTTGCATATTTTTGTTTTATATCAAACTAAAATTAATCTTGGAATCTTTGAACATTCCCTATTTTTAAAAAATGTTGATCTTTTATTTATTAATAAATATTCCAACAATTTCCACCTGTCTAAAAGCATTTAAACAAAACAGTTATATATTGGTCAACCCCCCCACCCTGAAAAAAATCTTTTCAAATTACAATAGACTGCGAAATCCTGGAGGGACCGGAACAGTAAAGAACAACAGGTGGCGCTACTTTTTGTGTTGTTTCTGGTTGTGATCTGCAGTGTATTAGCAAACTGTGAAGCATAACCCTGTCCTCCCACAATCCCCCACTGTAGTACTGATGCTGCTTTAGTCTTTGATAAAAGAAAAGGGTACCATTATTTGTGTATCTTTAGGATGTTTTATTTTTTTTTGAAGCCAGAATGTATTTTTGTGTCTTACTAATGAGTGCATTGGTCTTAACTATAAACGTAATGGTAGTCTGATGTTGTGCTTCCCCATTTGTCTTCTAACTGTCTGGCTTTTGAACCGAAGCCATGCTTTGTATGTTCTAACTGTGAGGAAAACTCTGATTTAAAGTCTGTATTTGTGAAGCCTTATCTTAACATTTTAAAGTGCATGCTGAAAAACCCAAAAATGATGTCATATGTAAAAAAATAAATACGACATAATATATATCATGTTTAAAATGTGTATAGAGTAAAGGTAAATACAGTGTGACAAATTCACATAAACTATTTATCTTTTAACGGATTCTTTCTTTCATTGTCTCAACTCTTTTCTTCCTAATGACTTTTTGGGTTTAAATAAACATTGTGCCTTACAGAATGTGGGGTGTGACGGCAACAGTGGTCCCAGTAGTGATTGGGCAGTAACTATGGCTCCAGCAAATACCAAGAACAACATCAGAGATCTCTGTCCAGAAGAGCGCAGTCCTGGGAACAGCTAAGATCCTGCATAGAACCCTCAGACTCCCAGGACTCTGGTACAGGACACGAGTCTATAGGAGGCACTGCCCACACAAATTCTGCTCTTTAGCACCAATTATATTGTTGATGAAATGTTACTTTAATAAGGTTTTCACACACACACACACGCACACACACACACACACACACACACACACACCTATTAAAGTAACATTTCATCAACAATATAATCGGTGCTAAAGAGCAGAATTTGTCATCTAGACTGATTCCATATATTTTGATTTAAATGTTTTAGCTTTAAACATTTAAAGATATCAACATGCAGGTGAACATTAACATTTCTGTCTTTTCGGATTGTTTAAGTTAGATATTTCTTTATGTCATTTTGCATAGATCACCTCACAAACTGCATATGTAACCTTTTCCAAAAATTGCCAAGTTAAGGAAGGATTGGCATCCAAAACACTTTTTTCCCCAACATCGCATCATAGAATTCAATACTTCAATTGTCATTGGGGCTTGGGTCAGGCATGTGATGGGTGATAGGATTCTGCAGCAATCTTAGTCCATTTGAGGATAATTGTTGTGTGGGAAGGTTAGTCATATTTATACATATAACTCCTGTTATATCCTAGGCACCATCAGAGATTAGTCTGGAGGGTAGATAGTAGTCAGTCAGAGGGCACCTGGTATTGAGAGTCAGTGTGGGTTCCAGTAGTTCTGGATTTCCTCAATGTATCATTGACATGGTGAATTATCACATTTGTGGACCTTGCACAAACTCCAACCTGCCAAAACATCAAATCCATGGGTATAACAGTCTGGGTACATATTGTGTAGCTGAAGAGAAGGGACTGTACTTTTGCATCAGCTGCCAAAAACATGTGTGGCACCCACTTTGAAGTAGAGGATCTTCACACCAGCAACATGGTGGAATTCAGCAAGGGATGCTGAAGCAAGACCCAGGTGCAACTCACACCTGGCCTTTTCCTTCGGTCAACATCTCAGCTCAATGCAAACGCCATAGTTATAATGTAAGTCTTGTATTATGACATAATGATGAAGTTGTTTTATGATAGGGAATATGTGTAGGTTGTTGTCGGGCAGTGCATGTGAGACAAGATCATGGGTTGGTTGATCTTTAACTGGTATTATACTCGTGTCTGTATAAGATGGCCAGTACCAGAATTTTATTGCCAGATAAATTATAGTAATCTGTGGGATATTGAACACAGTAATGCAATCTGCAATCACAGGCTATCCGTATCTAACATGTATAATGTCAGTCTCTCACCAAGAAATGTGCCCAATCATTGTCCTTTCACCACATCTCTCTCCCCTGGCCATTAATTATCCCTTGGACGTTCGTAGGTGTAATTGTACACATTTAGAGTTTCTTCCATGTTCCTATAGGTCAACCGCTCTCCTTCTGTCTACATCACTTCCAGTTCAGCTGGTTTTCAGATGAAGAAATAAACTCTTTCTCACAAAAAAGACTACTGTATAATGTGAGCCACTTTCATGACATACTTCTGATTTCACCACTGGCTAAGGAGAGTCCGATTTCCAGACTTTTCTCTGTGTACAGATAATATTGGACTCTCGGATCCACAATCTCTTCTTTAATCTCAGTCAGGCAGTAATCAAGTTTGGTACTCTAAATTAATGGCCCGATTTGTTCCATTCAAAATGCATATGGCCCAACACTTGCAGCTAAAACCTGTGTACTCTTCGCAATAGTGTGAATTTGACCCTGTTTGAAATGTCAGCTGCAAACTTTTGAATTAAAGTGAACTCCATCATACATAACTTGTGAAGCCACTGCACTCCATGTTAATTGGTGGGAGCTCAGTTTGTTGTTGAATCATTTTTACCAATAGTTACTTGTGAGTTGTCAATCATTTTAAGAAAAACTTGGAATATCTCTTTCAGTCTTTTCTTCCCAAAAATATTGCCAATGAAGAAAGGGTCAGATAAAAGGTAATATTAGAACTCCTTATTTATAATGTAACATCAGTGCAAAATTCGCCACACCTGACTATAATATAATGTGCAAGAACAGGACAGGGGTGCCCACTATCTCTGTTTAGTATTTACCAGTGAAGCACTAGCAAATGCTATGAAACGGGAGTGTTGGGGTCCAGGGTTCCGGGTCGTGTGTTGTTGTGGTCCTGTTTGTTTCTTCCTGCAGGGGGCGTGGAGGAGCTGATAATTTGCCACACCTGGCGCTGCAGGCAGGCGCACCTGCCGGCCAGCTACATCAGGCCACCTATTTAAGGATGGAGCGCCTGTCTACCAGTGTCAGAGTATTGGTGTTTTCAATGGTAAAGCTGAATCCTGTTTCCTCAGCATTGGTTGTTTGCAACTTGTTGATCACACTTCTCCCTGCTTGTTTGAGGTCTCCACGCTGCCCTGCTGGAGTGGAACAGGACCTGACTCCCTTGTTGGCTCTGCTCTGGAGCTCTCTGTGCGCCCCGGAATACTGGACAAGTGCTTCCCTGCAGTCCAGGAGGACTGCCAAGTTGATCTGTTAATAAAGACTTGCTTTTGGACTTTTTCCCACTGCGTTTTTGCCTGCTTTCGGGTCCTGGAAAAAACCCTAAACCTTACAGGGAGAAGGCACAGGAATACCTGAAAAACACTGAAAAACTAAAACAGCTAAATAGTGGAAATTTGTCATTAACTATGCACCAATTTAGCTTCTATTTTCTTAAATTATTGATTGTTTTCATCTTGCTGTTACATACTATGCCACTCTGGAACCATTAGTGTCCCCTCCCATGCTGCGACAGAACTGTCTGCCCCAACTATTGCCTCCTCACTGCTGTTGTAAGCTCACTGAGCATATAAAAAAGGTTACATACATACAAAATGTACATCTGTTAAACTATGGAAAGTCAGGGGGCATATATTAAAGGTGAAACATACACATACAGAGAGACAGTAACACGCTCTCATTGAATGGCATGCCAGCGCAATGATAACTCACAGTTTATGAGTTGCACGGTCCAAGGTGAGGCTCAGCTTGCTACTGTCGCACCGCATGTCTCTTTCCGATATTAGAATGGGAAATGCAAATATTCATTATTTAATTCTTAATTCTTAATACTGCCATTCAAAATAATCAAAATTCTGTAAGTTAAATAGATTGCTTCATAGTTCCAACCATTGGGTTATTATAGCCATATAATTTGTTTACATATTCTCTCATCATTGACATCAGTCTAATCACATCTGTGGTACAGTGAATTGTTCATTAACCATTAACATTCTTTTGATCAATTTAAGTGATTTGTATAGAAGTGCTGAACTTTGAGGATGCATGGATTAATTAAACCTACATAGGGCTCTCCCCTCTCCTGGTCATGTGGGACCCCTCACCTACTTTGGTAACTCTAGATAACCTTGAGACAATGTCTGATTTTGGTGAAAAATACAGGACTAACTTCCAAGCACCACTAGATGTGAAATTCTAGAACTGGCACAAGAATGATGAAGGTGAAATCATTTGCCAGAAATGTTTTCAATAATCGAGAACAAAAGTTCTCAATTTGACCAATAAATGATGTAAAGTGGCGCTCAGGCCATGCTATTGTCTATGGGAGTTTGAAGGGTGGCACAGTGGTGAAAAGTGTCACTTCACATTAAAAAATGTGTTATGGGAGGGGATGGGACAGGTCCCTATCAGTTCAATAAGAGATGCTTCTTTGTTCCATAATTGATATTATGATGATACGGTGCCATTTTGACTGCGTCTAATAACTTTGCCTTTCTGGAATGAGCTTCTTATTGCCCAATGAGACACCATTAAGTAGCTATTTCACTATTGCTACAGTGTGGATCTTTTGACCAATAGAGAATGCTGTCAGTTGTCATGTTCCTGTGTTTTTGATGATGTGTGTTTCTCCTGGGGGTGTTCTGGCTGCTTCCTCAACTATGGTTGATCAGTATGATGGGAAGTCTTTTTAAGCAGCCAACACCAGCCAATTAATGCTAGATTGTTTTGTCCCTGTTGTTGGTAACTGAGCACTCTCTTCAGACTCTGTAACACCGCTGTTCTGATTTGAATTAATTCTCGTGATTTTTCTCTTTTTCTGAGGTTTGCATGTCACCCCCCGTTAAAAAGCAATATTCAGGGTTGGTTTCCCGCACAGTTCACTACGTTATGTTTGAAGGAATTAGTCACGAAGGAATCACAGAGGTTAAACTCCCAGGGTCAGGAGACAACCACAAAGGAACAAGAGGCTTTTCAGTTTTTTATCCACCAGGTATTTCCAGAGGCTGAAATAAGAAACATAGTGGTTTTATTAAACTCATATCTGCTTGATAGATTGACTAGCAGTGACAGGAAAAGTTATCTGAAAGCATAGCTATGTTTAGTCACATGTATTTCAATATAAAAGTTACAGTTCATAATATTTAGGGTTTTCTTTTTCTAAAATAAGGTAGTAATGTTGTAAATGAGTTATTGAGAGGATTAAGATTAAGATTAAGATGTACTTTATTCATCCCCGTAGGGAAATTGAATTGTAGTAGCAGCCTATACAAAGTATAGAAACAGAATAAATAAATACAAATAAGATTAGAACGTTATAAGCATATATACAGCATATATTATAATCAAATATATACACAATATAATATATACATATTATAAGCATTATAAGCATATATACATAAATATAGAATAAAATAGAAATAAAATTACAACATAAACATTAAAGCAATTATTGTTATTGAATGGTTTGAACCTGAGCTGGTGCATAAGTCCGGTCAAGAGAGCTCAGCTCTGACAGAGAGGGATGAATTATACAGTTTGATGGCTGACGGCAGGAAGGACTTCCTGTATCGTTCCTTCGAGCAGCGAGGCTGCAGGAGTCTGTTGCTGAAGCTGCTTCGCAGTTTGTCCACTGTGTTATGGAGGGGGTGGGAGGGATTGTCCGTGATTGTCAGCAGTTTCAACACCATCCTGTCCCTCACCACCTCGTCTAAGTTTGCAAGTCTACAGCCAACAACAGACCCTGCCTTTTTAATGAGTTTGTTGAGTCTGTTGGCATCCTTAGCTTTAATGCCTGCACCCCAGCACACTGCAGCAAAGAAGATGGTGCTAGCCATGACAGACTGATAGAACATGTGGAGCATCCTGCTGCAAACACTGAAGGACCAGAGTCTCCTGAGGAAGTAGAGTCTGCTCATGGCCTTCTTGACCACTCCAGTTTATTGTCCAGCTGAACACCCAGGAACCTGTAAAATGAGACTATTTCCACATCTTTCCCACTAATGCAGACTGGGGAAGGTGGGGACTTGCTTTTACTGAAAAAAAAAAAAAAGGATAGAGAAATTGAAACAAGAAAAGCCATGTAAATTTTTCTCATGAGGGGCTTGATTTGCAGATCTGCTATGCAGGTGGCCCAACCAATCTCAGTCCACCCAGTGTTCAACTCAAAGTGATGCCCTTGAGCTGCGGCCATGACAGGTGTATCTTCTGGGGCAGGGGAGTGCCTATGGAGGCGCATGCCCCACGTCCCCTACAGTGTCTCCACATTTAAGTGTTATGCCTAATCTAATCAAGCCAAATACCATAAAACAAAAAGATTTTGTTCCAATCCTTCATTCTTTATTTTGCAAGTTAAAGGAAGACAGTGAAAGATGTACCTTTATATAAACATTCACACCACCCTAAAACACTACAACACTTGAAAGCCGTAACAACTATGGAATCATTTTCTGTTTAACAAAAAAAAACAACAGTGGGTTAATTGTTAATTTGTTTTGTGTAGGTTTTTTTAATGTTTGCAAATACAAAACACAATCCACAAAATGATGTATGTAAAACAAATGAGAAATGTAAAACAAAAATCCAAAGTAGGAAATAATCTTGAAAAAGTACAAAACAAACGGCGGAATATTGGCACCAAAAGTTTGGCTTCCACACCATGACGTAGTGAGTGGTTTTTAGTGCTGAAAAATAAATTTTAAATTGTTAACCCAACTCCAGAAATGAACAGGATGTAGTTATTTATCATATGCTCAAAGGCAACATAATTACATATATAGGTTGTAAACTCATTCTGGGACCAGAGAAAAGCTTATGTGATGACTTCTGATGGGGATTGGATGCTTCTGGCCATACCACTTCAGCTAAGCTAATTAGCAGCAGACAACTGTCTAAAATCAAAGGAGGAGACAAAAACGTGTATCATGCCATTAAATTACATCAGACTGAGGACAAAGAAAGATTACTAATACAGACTCAAAAGATATAGTAATATGTTTGTAACTAAATACAATTTTAAAAAAACAGGATTCAACAAGGCTAAAAGAACAATTAATTTATTTGATAATCCGTTCTTCAACCAAAACATCTTGTTCAGAGTAGCTAAGAGTGGTTTTTTTTCAGCAGCAGCTGAAGGCATACAAAGCAGTGGGTGCCTGAATGCAATGAATATCTTCATCAGCTCCAGGCTCAGACAATGTATCATCACCTCAGTCCTCTTCCACTACCTGTGTTCTATGTTCATTCCTCAACTCACCTTCAGCAATCAACAGGGCTCGCCACTCTGTATCTCTGACACAGCCTAACTATCTTTACTCCTGTTGCCTTGGAAACAGCTGCAGAAGTGGCAGAAAGGTGTAAACAGCTAGAGCCAGAGTATTTGTCAGGAGCCCAAACCTCTCTACTTCCCCTGCTGGGGAGGAGACAGAAGGTCAGCTGCCTCGAGCCAAAAATGCCAAAGATGTTTAAACTTAGCTTTCACTCAGTGACACACAAATGCAAATTTCACCAATATGCAGAAGACCACTTTTCACACATATGATTTGTTAAAATCTACAACAAAATTATTTAATAGCACAAATATCCTAGTTGTATCCAACAATACTAGAGGGTGAACTGGTAGAGTCCTACAAGTTGATGTAATGTTGAATAATGAAAAACCTCATATATTTAAATGAAATCAGGTTTTACAGTTTAGCTGTACATGCATCAGTAGGAAAAATGAAAGTGCAATTCTCAAGGTTTGAAAGAAATGAGAGAACATAGTTTAGAGTGCAAATACCTCTGCATGCACACACATACACGTGGACTTGCTGACACATGTAGCAGCAAAGTATTCAGTTAAGCAGCATAGTTAGGAGGAAACTGTCTTTGTTTTAAATGTCTCTGATAGCGAAAGTGACAAATAAAGACAAATGATGACAAATTGAATCTGTGGTAAATTTCTTCTGGTGGAAGTTCAGAGGTGTTGATGAGGAATCAAATCAAATCAATCTTTATTTATATAGCGTCTTATACAATCAAAATTGTTTCAAGGCGCTTTCCAGAATCCCAGGGCCTAACCCCAGACAAACAACAGTGGCAAGGAAAAACTCCCCTTTAAGAGAGGAGAGGAGAGGAGAGGAGAGGAGAGGAGAGGAGAGGAGAGGAGAGGAGAGGAGAGGAAACCACGACCCAGTGGGGTGACAGAGGCCTGTCAGGTGATCATGTTTCTGGACCCTGGCAGCCTCAGCCTATCACAGCAAAGCTAAGATGTTAACCTAATAATTAGACGACCCCTGAAGTATGATAGTTTGTCTCTCTATGATAATAACTGGAACTGCAGAATTAGTAGTAACAATAAGCTTTTTCAAAGAGGTAGGTTTTAAGTCTTAAAAGTAGCGATGGAGTCAGCCTCCCGTACCTGGACAGGGAGCTGGTTCCATAGCAGGGGGGCCTAGTAGCTAAATGCTCGGCCCCCCATTCTACTCCTAGAGACTCTGGGAACCACAAGTAGAACAGCATTCTGAGAGCGGAGCAGTCTATTGGGCTGGTAAGGTATCACTAGCTCCTCCAGGTAGGATGGAGCTAGGCCTCTGAGGACCTTGTAGGTCAAAAGAAGGGTTTTAAAAATTATTCTAAATTTAACGGGCAGCCAATAAAGAGACGCCAGTACAGGAGTTATGTGATCTCTTTTGTCAATACCTGTCAGGACTCTGGCTGCAGCATTTTGGATCAGCTGGAGGCTTCTTAAAGAGTTGTTTGGACACCCTGATAATAAAGAATTACAATAGTCCAGCCTGGAAGTAACAAATGCATGGACTAACTTTTCAGCATCATGTCAGTAGTTTCCTGATCCTTGTGATGTTCCTCAGGTGAAAAAAGGCACTTCTAGAGACTAATTTAATGTGTGAGTTGAAGGACAGATTTTGATCAAAAGTTACTCCAAGATTCCTCACAGAGAGACTAGATGCCAATGAGATACCATCTAGAGTGATCATGTGATCTAATCTATCCCTGAGAGGTTCAGGACCAAACACCATGACCTCAGTTTTTCCTGAGTTAAGGAGGAGGGAATTTGAAGACATCCAGGACTTTATGTCTTTAAGACAGGTCTGAAGCTTCACTAACTTCTCTGTCTCCTCTGGTTTTATGGATAAATAAAGCTGAGTGTCATCAGCATAACAATGAACATTTATCCCATGCTGCTGAATAATGTTCCCTAAGGGAAGCATGTGCAATGTGAAGAGGATTGGTCCAAGTACAGAACCTTGTGGAACTCCATGGCTAACCCTACTGTATGAGGAGGGAACACCATGGACATGAGCAAACTGGTATCTATCTGATAAATACAATCTAAACCAGTCTAGTGCTGTCCCTTTAATCCCAATCACATGTTCCAGTCTCTGTAACAGGATGCTGTGATCAACTGTATCAAAAGCAGCACTGAGGTCCAGCAGAACCAGCATAGAGACCAGTCCATGATCTGAAGCTATAAGAAGATCATTAGTAACTTTAAGAAGTGCTGTTTCTGTACTTTGATGAACTTTAAAGCCTGACTGAAACATCTCAAAGGGAGGATTTGTGGTCCAAGTGGAACTCCGAAGTGCTTACTTCGATAGTCCCTTCTTATATGGTCAAGTAAACACATTCTTCTCTGATGACCTCATTACACAATATAGCAAACCAAATGGCCAATGGAGTCCAGGTATTATCAAAAAGGAAAGTAGGAGGAAGGCCTCATGGAGCACATCCTCATTAGAAGAACAATCAGGAGCCTCTGGACCCCAGCATCCCCATTCAGCAGCGCCTCATACAGGCGGTCAGTAGGTCAAAGAGGTAGATTTTAAGTTTAATCTTAAAAGTAGAGATGGAGTCAGCCTCCTGTACCTGGAGAGGGAGCTCCAAGTTCTCTGTTGTGGTTTGGTTTTTGGTCATGGCTCGGGTTTCTCGCCTCGTCCTCCACCTGCAGGAGCGGCAGTCGGGGGCGGGCTGATCTCTGAAGAGCGCTGAGCCTCTGGCGCACCTGCAGCTCGTTACCCTAACTCGGCGTCTACTTAAGCTCTCCTCTCTTTGCCTCTGCTGCCAGATTGTTGTTCTTGCTGCAGCACCTACCTCCAACCCTCAGAGATTTCCAGTTTTCCGCCTCGCGCTATCCCGTGCTTGCTCCCAGTGTTGTGAGTTTTTCCAGTGCCCTGTCACTGTTCTTCGTTTGAAATTTTTCCCGACGTTTTTTTTCCCCATTTTTGGTGATTATTAGTTCGTAGTTTTTGTTGCTATGATTCAGCCTTCGTTCCGTGAACTGCTTCCCCTTGCATTGTTGTTATCAATAAAGAACCTTTTACTTTTTACTCTGCATCTGGGTCCTGGCCTCCTTGACCGTTCCGTAACACTCTCCGCTTACTGCTGAGCAGCCAATGCAGCTGGGGCATGCCAGGTTAACATCGGAGGAACGCCACTGCAGAATTCACGTGGGTGAGTGTGGGGGTACTGGCTGGCCAGGAATCAAAGTTGGACAAACCCCTGCCCGGGCATCAACTGCAGTATCAATATTATTATGTGTGGAAAATCTGGTTCTCCCTCTCCAGGCCTTAATAGATTCTGGAACCCAGGACAGTCTTCTTGATGAGGAACTGGCTGTGCAAGCTGGATTCTCGCTGGAGCCCTTGCTGACACCCTTCACCGCCACAGCCTTGAATGGATAATCATCGCTTGTGTCACCTACAGGACAGTCCCAGTCACACTCATCACTTCTGGTAACCATTCGGAACAGATCTAATTCTAGCATCCAAGACCCCGATGGTACTGGGTTACCCTTGGTTACATCACCATAACCCTCAGATTGAGTGGATACTGGGGAAGGTGGTGAGGTTGAGTTTGCATTGTCATTCACGCTGTCTCCTGGAGGAGGTTCAGTCACTCCATGTGCCCCACCAGCACCTCCCGACCTCTCAAAGGTGCCTGAATAATACCATAATCTTGATGAGGTATTGAGCAAGGAGATGACACTCTCCTTGCCTCTCCATCGACCCTATGACTGTGTTATTGAGTTGCTGACAGTGGTTTCTCTACCATCCAGTCGGTTATTTAACTTGTCGCGCCCTGAGAGTCCGTAGCGACAGGGATTATCCGACCATCCTCATCTCTTGGGGTGGGGTTTTTCTTTGTTGAGAAGAAAGATAAGTCCCTCCGGCCATGTATCAACTATAGAGGCCTGAATAGCATCACGATCAAGACCAAATACCCACTTCCGCTAATTTCTTCGGCATTTGAGCCTCTTCAGGGAGCCCGGATCTTTACCAAATTAGATCTCCGAAATGCCTACCACTTTGTCTGGATCCGCAAGAGTGATTAATGGAAGATGACATTTAATGCCCGTTTAAGCCATTTTGAATACTTGATCATTCCCTTCGGGCTCACCAACGCCCCAGCTGTGTTTCAGGCCCTTGTAAATGACGTCCTCCGAGATTTCCTCAAACTGTTTGTGGACATTGACGACATTCTGATTTTCTCCCAGCACATGGAGGAGTATGTGGGTCATGTATGGCAGGTCTTGAACAAGAAACAAATTATTTGCCTTTAAATGCCTCCTCAATAGCATTAGCACTGGAAGCTATGTAAATGGTGGCTCTACCCTGGTGTCACCCTGGTGAATTCTCTTGGTAGGTGGAATGTGGAGTTCAATTGAGAACAGTATTTAGTGGCTGGTGTTGCGTTAACACACCAGTCTTTGTTGATATATGCTATAAAATTACTTTGTGATTGGCAGAAAAACTCTGCTCAAACTCGGTGGCTGTAACTTTTGTTGCACTGGATTCCTGATAGTCTTGTTTTAGATCAATAGCATTTACCCAAAAGGGACCATGATTATCCACATTAATATCACCCAGTTTGTGTTTTTCTTCTGATTTCATCACTCTGGGATGAACCCACAGTATTCAACAGAAGTTTCAATCAAAGCACATCCGACCCAAATCATTATTGGCTTCTGCATGCACATTGTTGAAATTGTTTCACTGGTTCGAAGTTGCCACAGTGTAGTGTGGCATTTAAATCTGGATAAGTGCTGTGTAATGATCGCAGCATAGCTGATGAGGGTAGAGTGAGTCAGGCTATAGAGTGGGGGCTCAGCTTTGAAGGTGTGCACTTGAAATGCCATGAGACTGCGCCAACTTACTCACACTGACAGTGTCATTGACAGCCACAAGGCCAATGTGTAATTCAATTCATCTTTATTTATGTAACATCTGTAACAATGAAAATGGTCTCTAGGCATTTTACAGAAACCCAGGGTTTGACCCCCCATAAGAAACTGTGGCAAGGAAAAATTTCCATTTAATATGAAGGAATCTTGGACAAGTTATAGGGAAGGGGGCTCCTGCTGTTGACTGGCTGGGTTAGGACAGAAAGAGGAGAGAATAGGCACATACATCGTCATACATGCATATGCATTAATTATACAGAGGACTAAAGCTAAGAGTCAAAAATATAAATATTGGTAATTATATTGGAAATTAATTAGTGGTTGCAATCACTTTGTTGAAAATACACAATTAAAATGGTGAAGAGCCAATATTTTCAGCCTTATATGGTCCCCTTCGAACTCTGAGCCTTAGGTTTGGTTAAATTATTAAATATAATATAATGATTAAGTATACACTCACCGCCCAGGTACACCTTGCTAGTATAAGGTGGGACCAACCTTGTTTCACCTTCATGCCTGCCTTAATTCTTTATGGAATACTTGGAAAAAGCTAGAAATATCCCTGATGCATTTTGGGTGATAATGACATGATACGATCAAGCAGTTGCTGCAGATTTGATGGTATGATGCAAAGCTCCCATTCCTCCAAATCCCAAATGTGCTCTATTGGATTGGGATTTAGTGACTGGAGGCCATTGTCATGTTCCAGAAACCAGTTTGAGATGATCTTTGTGACATGGTGCATTATCCTGTTGGAAATATCTATCAGAAGATGGTCTGCTGTGATTAAAGGGATGGACATTGTCAGCAAGACTACTAGCATTGAATGACTGACTCCTAAAATGGAGAAGTTTTCAGCCTCGTGTCTGAATAAGGAGCTGTTTCCATAGCAGGTGTGGGTTGGGTGCAGTGCTGGGGCAAGTTTTTAACTCTTTAACTTCCAGAAATAACAAAGGGTATTAAGGAACCCCTTTTCACATTTATGTGTTATCACCCTTTAGTTAAGATGGATAGAGAGGAGCTGCCAAATAAATGGTCAGCTGCACCAAATACAATATGCAATAAAACAGCATATAAAAATGTAGATTATTTTTTTCATTATTTTCGCAACATGGGAATAAAACAGGGTGACGGAAACCCTGATGAAACTGAAATGAACACGCATCACTGCCAAAAAGAACCACACTTGGCTGAATTTTGATGAATATATATACTTGACCTTGATTAATATGTAAATAAAAAAGAAACAATTCAGAATTTTGGTGAAAATATACTATTAAATTTAAAGAGTTGCATACATCAAAGGATCCATTGACTAAAATTCTAGGGCCCTGACAGGGATCAAAGGCTGCAGTCCATCAGTTCTTTGCAAATTATATATAGTGTGCCAATGATGCTTTAATGGAACAATTAAAATATGCAAAAATACCAAAATCTGATCTCCATTAATCATAATCAGCAGCACCAGTAACTTAATCATAAATTGTCAATTTTGGGGCATGTTTATGTGTGTGTGTGTGTGTGGGGGGGGGGGGGGGGGTTATATTACTTGTTCGAGCTTGTTGGCCAAGTTCAATTTAAACATATTTTCAAGTTGGCCAGTAAAGTTTGTTGCCTAGCAACAGTGTAAGCTATAACGATGCTCCTAGCTTTGCTTTTTGATGCAGCTTATTTGTGTAGCTGTCTTAGAGTAATGTGTATGAAGTCATCTTTCTTTTTTTGACAACTCTATATCATTCTTGGAGTAAAAGACAACAACAGCCGAGTTTAAATGTGTGCACATTGCTCGCCTGCTTCCTAGTTCTAAAATCGATAGTGTTTTGGCTGTAAATCACGCAATGATTGCATTTTGAATATTTGATTCAGAGCTCTTATTCTTAGTTGTGGTTCCAGGCTCCATTTGTTGTCTCTTTATTTCAGTTTCCTGTTTACTCAGACAGAATCTGACCTTGACCTTTCCAACTGGGCTAATGTTAAAAAATATTGCTTATTATCTTGAATTAGAATTTTGCTCTTGTTTTTGAAGGTTAGTGGTTCAAATACTGCAGGCTGTGGCAGCACAGGCAATGGAGCAACAGCGGATATTTTGCCTTCTGTTGAATCTTCAACATAACTATATTAATTTCTTTTTTTCTCTCTCGCACTCTATCTGAGGTGGCGAGTGAGTGAGGAACTGAGGGCAACTTTTGTGCAGATTCAAAAAAGTTTTGTGCAACTTTTTTGAACCGGTTCCGGTTTAGCGTTGATTTTGTAAAAGCTCTTCCAATACATGAAAACGGTATCATAGCCCATGCGTCTACAATCCACCCGCATATGGTGGCATAACTTGCCCGCCACTGCCTCATAGTCTTTGTGAAGGAGTGTTCGCCTTCCATCAACGCTGAAGCGGAACCGGTCGGTGAGTCCGATTCAGATGATTAAGAAGAGGAAATCGGGATGTTGGACATTGAAATAGTGCAGCTGTTTAATTCAGATACAGAAGATGAAAACGTTGATGGTTTTGTGGCGGAAGAATGAATATTTTGTTCAATAAATGTGTCGAAACTCACTGTTTTACTTCCGTTGTCATTTTTTACTGTATGTTTCAGAATGCGCCTAATAATACGGTGCGCCTTAGGTATGTTTTAAATACAGATATAGCACCCATAACTGAGACCTTTCAATACAGTCCCTTATGGTCGTGAAAATACGGTAGCAATATGGGACTGCTTTTTTAGGCATCCTGGCAGCGGACCTGCGTGATTTCAAGATCCACGAGCTGCTTGGCTTCCACAGAGGAGAAGAAGAGGGACACAGTTATTAATGGCAATATTGCCAGCTTTGGCAACACTTATTATGAACTTTGCAAATTAATAGCTATACGATCACTCAGCACTGGCAAACCCCTGAGCATCTCCATCTAGCTGCACTGCCAATGTCCTCCCACGTCCAGTGTCCTGCACATCCACATTTTTGTCCAACTGCACAGCACTGACTGAAAATATTTCAAGCTCAAACTGTTGCCTAATAATGACAATAAAGTCTCACTTTATTTATAGGCTGTGAAACTTAGAGCTGTTAAGATGAACACAAAACAAGTACTGCCCATACCTTGAAAGATGCCATTAAATGCATGTTTATATATGTCATAAATTAGATATTTTAAGAAGTTTATCTGTTTTTAATGGTACATACTGGACACTGTAGACATGCCATTTTACGTGAAGCACATTGAAGAAATTTCTGAGGGTTGTATTTCTCTTCAGCGTGCCTCTTTGGTTGACTTGTCTTTCAACCAATGCAATAAGGGTGATGATGTTAGGAGTTCTGTTGTGTTATCCCTCTTCTTCCTGTCCTTCTGTTTCTTGACTGTGTCTTCCCTGTTTATTTCCAGGCTGGGCGGGGCTGCTTACTGGATCACTCCCATTGTTTAAATCACATACCTACAACTCATCTCTGGTTAATAATATCACCTGCCTTCTGCATTAAAAGACTGGTTTTCACTCCCATCATGGCCAATTTGTTGTTCTGTTGTTGCTCTGTGGTAACAGCTTGGCTCCAGAAACTAACTTGATTTGTTGCGCCTTGTCAACTGCATTATCCATTTCAGGGTCATAGGGAGTGGACACAATGGATGAACTGAGTCCCCAGTTCATCGCAGGGCCCTATATGAGCATTTGTGGGTTTGGTACCTTGCTCAAGGGTACCTTGGCAGTGCTCTGAAGGTATTCTGGCTCCTTCCCCTACAACCAGAACACCTATGTTTTGTCTGCACTGGGGCTCAAACTGAGAACCCTCCACTTCCCAGCCCAGTTCCCAACAGAATGAGCTCTCACCAAACACTGGTCTTAATTTTTTGTTTGATAATTCCTATCCCCGTGCCTCGTCTCGCCCAGCTTGCTCCGACCTCATTGCGGAGTCCCTACAACTTAAGTTTATTGTGGATTTCTACTGCCGAACCATCAGTAAAGATTGTTCTTGATTCATCTCATTCAGTCATACAGTATGTGTGTTTGCCTTGGAGGTTCAGCTCTTGTCTGGAGTCCTTAACAGATGCATGTTATTGACAGGAATCCTTCTAAACAGACTTAAAACTCAGGCAACTAAGAATGAAGGAGCTCAGGACTGCAGAGTCAAAGAACAGGAAGCATGCAGGCAAGTCCACATTTCATTACATGCTCAATAGCTGTCAATGTTGGCTTTGGGGCAGAGAAGATGTCAGCTTGGATTAACACTTAACTATAACAACAGCCACTGACAGATTAATTGGCTTACAGAGCTCAAACCACAGAAGAGGGATCAACATGAATTTAAAAAAAATGTATTATTCATTTAAATGTTATTATTCCCTAGTCAGACTTCTCTATGTAATTGACTAATTCTATTTATCTACAATTTTCCCAGCCAACCACTTGTAACTATCTCTGCCAGACTGCTTTTACTGACATGTGAGCATCACGTATGCAACAAGTTAATGTGTCCACCACTCATTCAGGCATTTTTTTGCAGTTTTGTGTCACGTAAAACCCCATCAGACTATTTAATTAAAGTGTAATGTGCAAAATGTTTGTACAAAGATGTCAAACTGTTTCAGGATTCTGCTCTAGTTTGTTTTGCGTCTGTTGTCATTCTACAGCATATTTTAACCACAGAGAATATACAGTGACTCTAACAATCCACTCAACAGGACATAAACATTACACAGGTGACGCAAACTTTACACGTGTCGTCCCAACCCTCACAGGACGTTATGCAAGTGTGCTATGGTATATGAGCACCTACAAACCGAGTAGTTCAGGGCTCGCATAAAAGATGTTTGGGCTGAATTATATTTAGAAAGAAATATTAGTATGCTTTGTCAAGACGGAAGAATAGATATAATCAGAGTATAGTATTTATTTCATGTATGTCATCTTTAAATAAACATAAAAGATTTTATGCAACTTTATTTTATTCATGTTCATCCATCCATCCATCCATTCTCTACCGCTTATCCGGGTCGGGTCGCGGGGGTAGCAGCCTAAGGAGAGAAGCCCAGACTTCCCTCTCCCCAGCCACCTCCTCCAGCTCATCCGGAGGGATCCCCAGGCGTTCCCAGGCCAGTCGAGAGACATAGTCTCTCCAACGTGTCCTGGGTCTCCCCGGGGGTCTCCTACCGGAGGGACATGCCCTGAACACCTCACCAGGGAGGCGTCCAGGGGGCATCCTGACTAGATGCCCAAGCCACCCCATCTGGCTCCTCTCAACGCGGAGGAGCAGCGACTCTACTCCGAGCTCCTCCCGGATGGCAGAGCTTCTCACCCTATCTCTAAGGGAGAGCCCAGCCACCCTACGGAGGAAGCTCATTTCAGCCGCTTGTACCCGTGATCTTGTTCTTTCGGTCATGACCCAAAGCTCATGACCATAGGTGAGGGTAGGAACGAAGATTGACCGGTAAATCGAGAGCTTCGCCTTTCGGCTCAGCTCTCTCTTCACCACAACGGACCGGTGCAGAGTCCGCATTACTGTGGACGCCACACCGATCCGCCTGTCGATCTCCCGCTCCATTCTTCCCCCACTCGTGAACAAGACCCCGAGGTACTTAAACTCCTCCACTTGGGGCAGGATCTCCTCCTTTACCCGGAGAAGGCACTCCACCTTTTTCCGGTCGAGAACCATGGCCTCGGATTTGGAGGTGCTGATTCTCATCCCAGCCACTTCACAGGCGGCGGCGAACCGATCCAGTGATAGTTGGAGGTCACGGGCCGATGAAGCCAACAGGACCACATCATCCGCAAAAAGCAGAGACGCGATCCCGAGGTCACCAAACCAGATCCCCTCAACACCATGACTGCACCTAGAAATTCTGTCCATAAAAATTATGAACAGAATCGGTGACAAAGGGCAGCCCTGGCGGAGGCCAACCCTCACCGGAAACGAGTTCGACTTACTGCCAGCAATTCGGACCAAACTCTGGCACCGATCGTACAGGGAGCGGACAGCCCGTATCAGCGGGCCCGACACCCCATACTCTCGGAGGACCCCCCACAGGACCCCCCGAGGGACACGGTCGAATGCCTTCTCCAAGTCCACAAAACACATGTGGACTGGTTGGGCAAACTCCCATGCACCCTCGAAGACCCTGTTGAGGGTGTAGAGCTGGTCCACTGTTCCACGCCCAGGACGAAAACCACATTGCTCCTCCTGAATCCGAGGTTCGACTATCCGGCAGACCCTCCTCTCCAGTACCCCTGAATAGACCTTACCAGGGAGGCTGAGGAGTGTGATCCCCCTATAGTTGGAACACACCCTCCGGTCCCCCTTCTTAAAAAGAGGGACTACCACCCCGGTCTGCCAATCCAGCGGCACTGCCCCCGATGTCCACGCGATGTTGCAGAGTCGAGTCAACCACGACAGCCCTACAACATCCAGAGCCTTAAGGGACTCTGGGCGGATCTCATCTACCCCCGGGGCCTTGCCACCGAGGAGTTTTTTAACTACCTCGGCAACTTCAGCCCCGGAGATACGAGAGCCCATCTCCAGGTCCCCAGGCCCTACTTCCTCACTGGAAGGCGTGTTGGTGGGATTGAGGAGGTCCTCGAAGTATTCCTTCCACCGATCCACAACATCCCGAGTTGAGGTCAGCAGCACACCATCACCACTATACACAGTGTTGACAGTGCACTGCTTTCCCCTCCTCAGACGCCGGATGGTGGTCCAGAACCTTTTCGAGGCCGTCCGAAAGTCGTTCTCCATGGCCTCACCGAACTCTTCCCATGCCCGAGTTTTTGCCTCGGCAACCGCCATAGCTGCACTCCGCTTGGCACGCCGGTACCCATCTGCTGCCTCAGGAGTCCCACAGGCCAGTAAGGCCCGATACGACTCCTTCTTCAGCTTGACGGCATCCCTCGGGCATTGCCGCCACAACAGGCACCAACCACCTTGCGGCCACAGCACCGGTCAGCTGCCTCAACAATGGAGGCACGGAACACGGTCCACTCGGACTCAATGTCCCCCGCCTCCCCCGGGACATGGTCAAAGCTCTCCCGGAGGCGTGAGTTGAAGCTTCTTCTGACAGGGGACTCTGCCAGGCGTTCCCAGCAGACCCTCACAACACGTTTGGGCCTGCCAGGTCTGTCCGGCATCCTTCCCCACCATCGGAGCCAACTCACCACCAGGTGGTGATCAGTTGACAGCTCCGCCCCTCTCTTCACCCGAGTGTCCAGTACATGCGGCCGCAAATCCGATGACACAACCACAAAGTCGATCATCGATCTGCGGCCTAAGGCGTCCTGGTGCCAAGTGCACATGTGGACGCCTTTATGTCTGAACAAGGTGTTCGTTATGGACAATCTGAGACGAGCACAGAAGTCCAATAACAAAACACCACTCGGGTTCAGATCAGGGGGGGCCGTTCTTCCCAATCACACCTCTCCAGGTCACACTGTCATTGCCAACGTGGGCATTGAAGTCACCCAGGAGGACGAGGGAGCCCCCAGAAGGGGCACTCTCCAGCACTCCCTCTAAGGACTCCAAAAAGGGTGGATACGCTGAACTGCTGTTTGGACCATAGGCACAAACAACAGTCAGGATCCGTCCCCCCACCCGAAGGCGAAGGGAGGCTACCCTCTCATCCACCGGGGTAAACTCCAATACACAGGCACTGAGCTGGGGAGCAACCAGAATTGCCACCCCTGCCCGTCGCCTCTCGCCATCGGCAACTCCAGAGTGGTAGAGAGTCCAACCCCTCTCAAGAAGACTGGTTCCGGAGCCCTTGCCGTGCGTCGAGGTGAGGCCAACTATATCTAGTCGGAACTTCTCAACCTCGCGCACCAACTCAGGCTCCTTTCCCACCAGAGAGGTGACATTCCATGTCCCTAGAGCCAGTTTGTGCAGCCGGGAATCAGACCGCCAAGGTCCCTGCCTCCGGCTGCTACCCAAAACACAATGCACCCGACCCCCTTGGCCCCTCCTGCAGGTGGTGAGCCCACGGGAAGGGGGTTCCATGTTGCCTCTTCGGGCTGCGCCCGGCCGGACTCCATGGGCAGAGGTCCGGCCACCAGGCGCTCGCCAACGTGCCCCACCCCCAGGCCTGGCTCCAGGAGGGGGCCCCGGTAACCCGCATCCGGGCAAGGGAAACTTGGCACCAAAGTTGTTTAGCATCATTAGGGGGTCCTGGGCTACGCTTTGTCTGGTCCCTCACCTAGGACCTGTTTGCCATGGGTGGCCCTACCAGGGGCATATAGCCCCAGACAACGGAGCTCCTGGGATCATTGGGACACGCAAACCCCTCCACCACGATAAGGTGGCAGCCCAATTCATGTTAAGTTTGCTCACTGTTTTTATTATTTAAAAAATATGCTACAACTTTAGTTAGTTTTGCTTTAACACTCCAGGAGTACAATAACATATATAGAAGAAGTAATTATTCTATAAGTATACAATATGTACTGATGTCCAAAAATGTAGCTCTCATAATGAAATTCCCTGTTTTGTTTGACAGATTCAGCTCCAGAGTCACTCTATTGCAAATTTCACCCGATCACAACCATTTCCTCATCAAAGTCACGTTAAAAATGTAAACATCAATTATACTTGACATTATACGAATAAATCTGAAATCAAACAAAATTTCACTGCAAGGATCAAGTGCAAACACAGTCCCCCAAAAGCATTCAAATTTATTATTAGTGGCAATATTAAAACTTTCAAGTAAAAATTAAATAACTTTTGCAACTTTACACTTGCTCTCACTCTAAGACAAGATAAAATAAGATATTTTCATTTTCTTAAGAGCCATACATTTTTCTTGCCAACCTTCCCCTCAACAGTGCCATTAAATCATCTAAGAATGTATAGTGATCGTGTCAGAAAGGGATAACATTTCACTCTGGCTCCTAAGGGAGCATCTGGCTGAGTCCATTTGAAATGACATCTAAACCAGAACCATGAACAGCGTGTTTTGAGCACGTGATTGGATGCTGTGCATTTCACCTTTATGTATAATGTACAGATATTGCAGATGTCAGTTTTGGTTACAGCTATTTTGTTTAACCAGCTGAAACCAATAAGTAAAATTGGAACCTGTCACATCTTTGAAATGTCAACCGGCAAATAAATTTAGACGTGAACTTCCTGGAAGACTAATGGCAGAACCTTGAACGAGCAACATCCATGCATTTCAATTAGAGGCAGACTTGAGGACGGTAAAGGACATGGCTTCAGTAGGAAAATGAATTCAGCTTTGTTCAGAATTGTTAAGGGACTGCCTGCACGCACATTCATTGCTTCAGCTTCGGGGGTGAATAACTGTTTGAGTTAATCAAGCATGCCTTGCAATTTAAGCAACCCGATAGAGGCTGGGCATTGATCTTGAATGAGCACCGGTGACAGTTGAATAGGTCAAATAAATATTGGGAACACTTTTGTGTACCCAAATAATGCGTGTATATCCGCTGCTATCTATTGAACTGTACAACAAGACCTTGGTGGCCAGAGTCATTTACCATCAGCATTCAATACACCAACACGATCAAAGTGTCCAGTGGAAGAATATTTTACAGGGAGGATATTTTACAAGGACAAATTTCATTTTTGATCTTCTCCCGGGGTTATATCCCCCATCTTATTACCAGAGTTAAGATTTGCCCTTAACTAATTGAAGGTTATAACTTCTATTAGCTGATTTTTTTTACCTGGGCTTACAATTAGTATTTATTAAGCTAATCACTTTATTAATCTTCTTGTAATTAAGAACAAAAGACCTCCAGGGTTCTGCTTAACAAAATGAAAGTCAACTTTTTTCTCATCGGTCTACAGCATTCAGTGAGCATGAGAATATATTCTGAGTTCATTGAAGAACAGGCACGCATATTTACTGCCCTCAAAAGCCTAATTTAGAAACAGAATGTTTCTAGAAACAGCATTTTTTCTAGCATTATATACAAACAAGGTTTCTCTTACTAAGCTTTTAATAATGATAATTTGTTCAAGTTTACAACAATGTATTGAGAAAAGATCTTTCTTTTCAGGTAAAAACAAAGGTGTTTATTTTAATTATTGGACTGTTCCTCACTTTGAGCCTTTTTTTTTCAAAGGAGTTTCTATGGTCTTACATTTAGGCCTACTTGTAAATTAATTTCGTGCAACCATCCTTCTTCTATGGTAAAAGAACAACAGCAACATGAATCTGTGTGCTCATGAGCACCTTCTTTCCGTGAAGCAGGGTATGGTGTGCATCAACATGTGTTTTTTCTACAGTTTAATGTCTGATCTGTTGGGATTTCTGGGTTGTGTCTGTCTTTGGCCTGCAGGGTGCGGTGTTGAGCACAATTGGGTGCAGCTGGCACTGCAGGTGGGCACACCTGTAGGCAATTTACATCTTGCTGCCTATTTAAGCAGGTTGTGCCTGCCTGTCAGGCCGGGGTGTTCTGTTACGATGCATTGTGGTAGCGGACCCGAACGCAGGCCAGGACACAGTGGTGGAGAAGTCAAGGGCTTTATTTACAGGGAAGGGGAGCACACAACAGAAACAGTCCTCCTGGACCGCATGGGGATCGGGAGGCAGCGTCCGCCCGTCCCAGGTCCATCGGCGAGTCCCCGAACCAGACGCAGTCCCCCTGGACTGCCGGGAACTCGGAACACCGGTGAGTCCTCAAACGGCTGCAGTCCTCCTGGACCGGCGAGGACTCGGGAGTCCGGTGCGACACGCTCGCCTCACGAACGTGCCCCGAGACACTGGCGACTAAGCAGTCCTCCTGGACTGCTGGCGATTAGGAGGCAGCGTCTGCTCCTCCAAGGTCCATCGGCGAGTTCCCAAACCAGACGCAGTCCCCCTGGACTGCCGGGAACTCGGAACACCGGTGAGTCCTCAAACGGCTGCAGTCCTTCTGGACCGGCGAGGACCCGGGAGTCCGGCGCGACACGCTCGCCTCACGAACGTGCCCCGAGACCCTGAGGGCAGAGGCAGTCCTCCTAGACTGCAGGGGAGCAGGAGCGGTCCTCCAGGAGACAAGGAACAGGAACAGGAGAGGCCCTCCAGGAAAACCGGAAGCTCGGGGACAGGAGTGGCCCTCCAGGGCAACAGGAACACAGGAACAGGAGCGGTCCTCCAGGGAAACCGGAAGCACGGGAATAGGAGCGACCCTCCAAGGCAACAGGAACACAGGAACAGGGGCCAACACCAAGGCACCCAAACAAGCTCCCAACACGAACAGACACCACACACGAACAGGCAACAGGAACACAGGAACAGGAGCGGTCCTCCAGGGAAACCGGAAGCACGGGAATAGGAGCGACCCTCCAAGGCAACAGGAACACAGGAACAGGAGCCAACACCAAGGAATCCAAACTAGCTCCCAACACGAACAGACACCACACACAAACAGACACCCCGGCACTGACAGGCAGGCACAACCTGCTTAAATAGGCAGCAAGATGTAAATTGCCTACAGGTGTGCCCACCTGCAGTGCCAGCTGCACCCAATTGTGCTCAACACCGCACCCTGCAGGCCAAAGACAGACACAACCCAGAAATCCCAACATTACCTCCCCCTCAACGGGCGCCTCCTGGCGCCCAACAAGGACCACCAAGCTGAGCACAGCCAAGGCGACCGGGAAGGTTACTGTCAAGGGAGGGGAGGGGAGGGGTTGTGTCCTTAGCTCCACCGTCCTGACCCGCCGGGTCCACACTGGCCGGGGTGTTCTGTTCGCGTTGGGAGTCTGTTCGCGTTGGGAGTCTGTTCGTTTTGGGTTCCTTGGTGTTGGCTCCTGTTCCTGTGTTCCTGTTGCCTTGGAGGGTCGCTCCTATTCCCGTGCTTCCGGTTTCCCTGGAGGACCGCTCCTGTTCCTGTGTTCCTGTCGCCTTTGGAGGGTCGCTCCTATTCCCGTGCTTCCGGTTTCCCTGGAGGACCGCTCCTGTTCCTGTGTTCCTGTTGCCCTGGAGGGCCGCTCCTGCCCCTGAGCTTCCGGTTTTCCTGGAGGGCCTCTCCTGTTCCTGTTCCGTGTCTCCTGGAGGGCCGCTCCTGCCCCCGAGCTTCCGGTTTTCCTGGAGGGCCTCTCCTGTTCCTGTTCCGTGTCTCCTGGAGGACCGCTCCTGCTCCTCTGCAGTCTAGGAGGACTGCCTCTGCCCTCAGGGTCTCGGGGCACGTTCGTGAGGCGAGCGTGTCGCGCCGGACTCCCGGGTCCTCGCCGGTCCAGAAGGACTGCAGCCGTTTGAGGACTCACCGGTGTTCCGAGTTCCCGGCAGTCCAGGGGGACTGCGTCTGGTTTGGGAACTCGCCGATGGACCTTGGAGGAGCAGACGCTGCCTCCTAATCGCCAGCAGTCCAGGAGGACTGCTTAGTCGCCAGTGTCTCGGGGCACGTTCGTGAGGCGAGCGTGTCGCACCGGACTCCCGAGTCCTCGCCGGTCCAGGAGGACTGCAGCCGTTTGAGGACTCACCGGTGTTCCGAGTTCCCGGCAGTCCAGGGGGACTGCGTCTGGTTCGGGGACTCGCCGATGGACCTGGGATGGGCGGACGCTGCCTCCCGATCCCCATGCGGTCCAGGAGGACTGTTTCTGTTGTGTGCTCCCCTTCCCTGTAAATAAAGCCCTTGACTTCTCCACCACTGTGTCCTGGCCTGCGTTCGGGTCCGCTACCACAATGTATCGTAACATGATCAGCACAATATGTTACAGCTGTGCTATATATACCGTATTGGCCCGAATATAAGACGACCCTGATTATAAGACGACCCCCTCTTTTTCAAGACTCAAGTTTGAAAAAAGACTTTTTGAACACCAAATTTAATTTTTATACAGAAAATAATTACAGTACATCTGAAACAAATGATTATATCTTCGACCCACTTTTCTCCAGATTGTCGCTACATTTCTCTATTTTCTGTTATCTCTTCTCTTATTTTCTTCTCTTTTCCTTCTTACCGATATTTTTTTATTTTTCTTCTTCGTGCTACCGCTATTTTTATTTTTCTTCTTCGTGACAGGGGTTCGCTTTTCCCTGGGACGTTAAGTTCAGCATTCGCTTCAAATATATCTGGCGCCATCTAGCGTTGTGAATGGGTATAATGTCTAGACCGCGAATGTAAGACGACCCCCACTTTTCAGTCTTGTTTCAACGCAAAAAACACCGTCTTATATTCGGGCCAATACGGTATATATAAATCTCTTCTTCACCCTCCTGGGCGGTGCCTCCTTCACACTCAGGTCCTCTACCAGAGGCCTGGGAGTCTGAGGGTTCTGCGCAGGATCTTAGCTGTTCCTAGGACTGCACTCTTCTGGACAGAGATCTCTGGTGTGGTTCCTGGTATCTGTTGGAGCCATCTACTCAGCTTGGGGGTTACTACTTTTGGTTGTTGGGGGTCAAGCCCTGGGATTCTGTAAAGCGCCTAGAAACAATTTTGATTGTAACAGATGCTATATAAATAAAGATTGATTGATTGATTGATTGGTTGGTTGGCTGGCTGGCTGGCTGACTGACTGACTGACTGACTGACTGACTGACTGACAACCATGTGTTTAGTCCATGGAAAAAGAAATCCTGCCAAGGTCTTTTATGTGACATACATCAAAGATAGTTAAGGATTGAGGAAGCAGAAAAAGAGGGAGATATTCCTGGAACATTATAAGAACCCTACAACATTCTGAGCCTATAGCAGCACAACTACAGGCAGCCCTGTGCCCACATTAATGATAAGCCTTATCAAAAGGAATAATGCAAGTTTGGTTTTAGACACTGATTCTGTCTCAGCCTCCCTAACCTGAAGTGGGAGCTGGTTCCAAAGAGCAAGGGCCTGATAGTGGAAGGTTCTGAACTCTAGTCTACAAGCTTTTGTCCAATACTCTCCAAGAGAAACACCAGAACATACATCATAAGCATATGTGGTCAGGTGAACCTTAAACCCCTGCAGCATTATTCTGTTCTATTAAGGTGCCAGGAATTACATTTGCAGACATACACTGATCACTGTTGGGTTTTAATCACATGGTTCAGCTACATAGTTTTTAAAATCTCTAAAAAATAAATAAAAGAAAATACATGTGTTAAAATCAAGTGGCTTTTTGCATTATAACAAATCCAAAATATTGATAGATGTTTCTTGTTCCTGCTTCTACAACTAACAGTGGTCCCAGAAAATTTAGAGTGGAAGATCCGGGAAGACTGGAGCAAAAATTAATATTGTCATTCCAGCAGGCATGAAAATGCATTTTAACTATGACAGAAAAGCTTATATGGGTGACTTCTTATGTCTTGTCACTCCTGGCCTCAAATTCTGTCAGTGCATGTATATATAAATCGCATCTCATGATTCAATTCAATCTTTAAGCTTTTTGATTTTTTTTCATTAACAAAGCTAAAAATGCTACAACATGGTATTGAATTTTATTATATATTATTATTGAATAACACTCTCCCTCTGATGAGACTGTTAACAACCTGACAAAATTAATCATTATCTGAGTCACAATTGGAAATTTTCAATAAAATCATTTTAAAATAAGCCAAAATTGCCCTGCTTCCAGTGAGGAAGGCCTGGGGACAGGCTCTCGTATCTCCGGGGCTGAAGTTGCCGAGGTAGTCAAAAAACTCCTCGGTGGCAAGGCCTGGGGGTGGATGAGATCCGCCCGGAGTTCCTTAAGGCTCTGGATGTTGTAGGGCTGTCGTGGTTGACTCGATTCTGCAACATCGCGTGGACATCGGGGGCGGTGCCGCTGGATTGGCAGACCGGGGTGGTAGTCCCTCTTTTTAAGAAAGGGGACCGGAGGGGGATCACACTCCTCAGCCTCCCTGGTAAGGTCTATTCAGGGGTACTGGCGAGGAGGGTCCGCCAGATAGTCGAACCTCGGATTCAGGAGGAGCAATGTGGTTTTTGTCCTGGGCGTGGAACAGTGGACCAGCTCTACACCCTCAGCAGGGTCTTCGAGGGTGCATGGGAGTTTGCCCAACCAGTCCACATGTGTTTTGTGGACTTGGAAAAGGCATTCGACTGCGTCCCTCGGGGGGGTCCTGTTCATAACTTTTATGGACAGAATTTCTAGGTGCAGTCGTGGCATTGAGGGTGTCCGGTTTGGTGACCTCAGGATCGGGTCTCTGCTTTTTGCGGATGATGTGGTCCTGTTGGTGTCATCAGATGATCAGTGGATCAGTAAGGCGTCAGCAGTAATGCGGACTCTGCATCGGTCCATTGTGGTGAAGAGAGAGCTGAGCCAAAATGCAAAGCTCTCGATTTACCGGTTGATCTTCGTTCCAACCCTCACCTATGGTCATGAGCTTTGGGTAATGACCGAAAGAACAAGATCACGGGTACAAGCGGCTGAAATGAGCTTCCTCCGTAGGGTGGCTGGGCTCTCCCCTAGAGAGGGGGAGAAGCTCTGCCATCCGGGAGGAGCTCGGAGTAGAGCCGCTGCTCCTCTGCGTTGAGAGGAGCCAGATGAGGTGGCTTGGGCATCTAGTTAGGATGCCCCCTGGACGCCTCCCTGGTGAGGTGTTCAGGGCATGTCCCTCCGGTAGGAGGCCCCCGGGAAGACCCAGGACACGTTGGAGAGACTATGTCTCTCGACTGGTCTGGGAACACCTGGGGATCCCTCCTGGTGAGCTGGAAGAAGTAGCTGGGGAGAGGGAAGTCAGGGCCTCTCTGCTTAGGCTGCTGCCCCTGCGCCTCAACCTCAGATAAGCAGTAGAGGGTGGATGGATGGATGAACGTATTGTTTTTGCTCCTGCCACAGTGAGCTAATTTCCACCTTCACATAGGCCTTTCTTATAATAGAAATTCCTACATTCAATCTGCACTGTCTTCATGGATTCCCTGAAGTTGCCTGACCTGTACAGATGTGCTTAGTCACTTTCAAATATCAGTACAGGTGAGTGTAGGTAACTGGAAGGGTAAAAATATGTATTCGATTTGACAATGGATCTGATGACCAACTGCAAATTACTTCAAATAGACAGTAAAATATAAATTAACTGTATAAATAGTGATATATGGTAGTGCAAAAATGGTGGTAACATCGTGAGGTTCTGCTCAACAGCTCATCAAATGCACACATGATCTCCAGAGATTTGTGGGAAACTAAAAATTTCAAAACTGTTAAAATTTAGAGGCAGGATTTGACAAAGAAGCAACTTGAAAATGTAAGTTAAAGCAGAAATGTAGTACGGAGAGACCCCACCATACTACCTGGACAACGTGTCCATTGCTCCTACATTGCTAACTACAAAAAGAGCTACATTTCCGAGGGTGCAGCAGCAGCAGCAGCAAGCAGGCTCCTTCATTAATTTACTTTATACAGCTGAAAAGAACATTTAAGATGCGTTTTGAGGTGACTTTTTGTATTTTTGAAGTAACAGGGCTAAGTATAAAATTTAGAGCGTCATGTATTCTGCTCAATACTCCAGTCCAGAAGGTGGCAATAATGCATCTACAAGCTGTTTGCCAGCCACCATAAAGAAGGAGATTCCCAGTTATTCTATCAAAAAAACAAACAAACAGAAAAGAAACTCCAAGTTCCACTCTTGGGTTCAGCTCAAAGATATCCGTGGTCAGTAAAATGTTATATTCACTCACGGTTTTTGCAATCTTAACATGTTTAATATAACGGATTACTTTAATGTCTATGTCCATCTAATGTTTAATTTGTGTTAAACCAAAAAGAAATATTTGGAAAATATACTAGAATTTGTGTCAATACTTGACTTTTATTTCCTCTGTCTTGGAAGTTTCCCCAACTGAATTTGTCTAGTCCTCTGATGATTAAGACATCAAACCAAAGGTTGGAAACTTCAGTTTTATTTGTGTCCATTGCAGAACAAGTCAAGGATGTGACAGATTAAGAGCAACGTTCATCTGGGTCGAAACAGAACCAAAAGAGACACAATAAAGTGTGAGAGGTGTATTGAGTTTTATTTTGACAGGGCCTAAAAAGCAAGAATATTAAATCAGCTGTTACAGCTGTCACAGCTGACTTGATATTAATATCAAGTCAGATGTGATTATTTTCATGAATTTAATTGATATTAGTTCAATAAATAGTGCTTTCATGTAAATAAAAGGATAAAAGATCGAATTGAAGGTGAAGAACTACAATGACAATGTGTCCCATAGTTTTTTTTCTCCCCCCACACAATGAGGTGAAAACTATTTTTTGCAGCCGTCTCAGTTTTAGGCCCATGCATGTATCATTCCCTATGTATGTGTCCTGTCATTCATCATCAAAATAAACATATCATTAAACTGTTGAGCCTCTGCCCTGTTTGCCCTTCAAATAGTATCCATCTCCTCATAAATCTCCATGGCAACTGGACACACTCTCGCAGGCTGATGCTGCAGTGAATACAATAAAGGAACACTAAAGAGAAATGGAAACGAAAAATATGCAGTTCCACATGTCTTTTGCTACATCTAAAAAGCATGAACATTAAAGTATTACATGTGAGCTACAGATACATCATTTGCAGGGTTTTATTTTTTTCCTTTTTTTAAAAAAAGGAAACATTCCATGTTGATTCACGAGGCATAATACCCCTCATCATACAATGGGATTTACAAACCTTTCAGTCATTTTGCCAGACTTTGTACTAGCTTACTCATGCTCCATCTTCGCTCTGTCATGAGTCCTCCTTTCCTACTCATCTCTCACTTGTTTACAGGCAGCTTTGAGTTTGCCCTTG
Organism: Takifugu rubripes; assembly: GCF_901000725.2. Lineage (NCBI taxonomy): Eukaryota > Metazoa > Chordata > Actinopteri > Tetraodontiformes > Tetraodontidae > Takifugu > Takifugu rubripes. The sequence continues at coordinate 1,224,390 of NC_042302.1, read as the reverse complement.
ACAGACATCAGGACTCATCCCATGCAGAGCCCCACCAGAATAATAATGAGGACAGGTACCAGCTAGGGCCATCACCATGTCTGCAACCAAATCCTGCTTTGGGCCACAAATGTTTTGTGGGGGGCCAATATTGTAGTTGGAGGCCTGTCTGATGTCTCTATTTATGGTTACGTCACAACAGTACCTAATGATAAATTGGAAAAAAAAAATTAAAAAAAATCACAGCAGCACTGAAGTCAAACAGCGGCATTTAACAAAATCTGCATTCAAATTAATTCAGCTTTCCGTACATAACATTAAGTAGTAATTTATCCTGATAATGTATCACCATAATAAATGTATTATTTGATTGAGATTACATCAAGTCTGAATGATAGTAACATGACAAGAAATCATTGATATCAATAGAACACAACAAAAGAGGGTAACATTTAAACATTTCATTTAGCAGAGCTCGTACCAGTTTGTCAACAAATCAGGAAAGGAAAAACACAAACATCGAAAAGAACAAATAAAAAGCATATTCCGTTTAAATCACCATGACGACAGACGCACTGTAACAACGCACCTTACGTGTGGAAAAAAGGAGCCGCACACATGAGAACTTGATGGTTTTATAGACAAAATGACAAATTTCCCCAAGAACACCATTAAAAGCCAGTTGTGGAGCAGAATGGGGTTATTTGCAGTCAAACTGTGCGTCTGTATCAATTGGTGAGGGATGAGCATACATCACTGTTCTCTTTATTCTTCTTGACACATGCAAAAGGAAATGACAGATTGTGTGGGCAGTTCCTCTGAGGCTAATAGGGTCAAAATAGAGACCGACATGGGAGAGGCAAACATGGAAACAGCTTTTTATGGAATGTATACAGTTCTATACATTTGTAAGGAGCAGCCAAAATGTTGTCAATTCTGCAAAATGTGCTGGCTTTGCAAGTAGAATATGTATTTTGGTACTCAATCTTTATTAATATAGTGTC